>NW_022900943.1:26901704-26903244 GCF_012274545.1 Fukomys damarensis | reverse complement strand
TCATTAAAAAAAAAAAAAAAAAAAGACATTTAAAAATTGTTAAATAGCTACTTCATAGAATACCGATCCCCAAAAGGGCACATAGAAAGAAACAAATAAGCAAGGGAAGGCACGGTAGTATTTCAATGGCTTCAAATGCACAGGCCTTATGAAATCTTCAGCATAGACTTCTGATAAAGAAAATGAAGCCGTTCTACAGAAATCAGCTATCCCACAATGAGAAACATTTACTTCTTGGCAAAGGGTGGGGGGTATAGTCTTTAGCCTCTTCTGCTGGACCTAAGTCTGCTGTCTCCCAGCAACCTGAATGCTGCAAAAGCCTTTTCCCTTCAGACACCCCTCTGCCAGAGCCCGCACTGAAGATGGACTCAATGCCTCGTGAAATTCATTCCTATGTTAACTCAGCCTATAGAAAAGGAGCTGCAAATAGATCAGTATTAGAGTGCAGGGATGTGTGTTCTTTCCCCAAACAGCCAACCTTATTGACAGGGATTAGGTGTATGAGTAGTAAAATAATGAAAAGCGGCAAGCGTCTCTCCTGCTCCACAAGCGTCTGCTGGGTACACTCCCTCTCCGCACAATTAGAGGAACGCTGGCATTGTTACAGTTTACAGCACTGGAGGGACAAGTCCATCTTACAGATAATCTGACACGAAAATAAAAGAGACTCTCTGTGAAACACAAGGTAAACTGCAAGACCACCACAGTCCTTGGGCCTCTCCTTCTGGGCTTGCAAGGGTAGTTAGTTATTAGCTTCTGACCAGCAGAAGCACACAGTGCTAGCACAGCAGGCCGATGTCTTTTAAATCAGAATTTAGACTAACAGGAACCCACAGGTTTTTCCCTGTTTGGTCTCAGATTTCATCTATTATAGAGTGGCAAGTGGTTTTGCGGTAAAATACATAAAAGTCATGTCTCAGTGAAGGCTGAACTATCCTGAAACACAAAATCCCCTTTGGAATTACGTATGTGCTCAGATCAGCTAAAGTTAATTCTCAACCATCTGCACGTACAGCATCCATTTTGTACAGTTATTTATTTATTTGGCTGCAAAATTTTAATCCCACAATAATTTGCCCCACGGCCTGGCCTGGCACATTTCTACTTGGCTTTTTTTCTTTTGCTGTCAGTCTAGTGTTTGCTCGGGGAACATGAGTTAACTTAAATATTAATCCCAAAAGAACGAAGAGAACCAAGCCATTTTTGGATAATCCCTATTGTACACTTAAAAAAAAAAATTAACAGGAAGCTTAGGGTACTTCACCACTCCCATGTTACAGTAAATAGAACACAGACAAGGAGCCTGCCCAAACTCACAAGGTTGTAGGTGGCAGGAAGCAGGACTGGAAGTCAGGCCCTTTGCCTTTTGCATCTAACCAGCACCCACACTGCCCTCCTTCTGTCTACAGGCTGGCCAGAGTTCACAGCATGTCCCAACACATACCGGCTTCCCAATCTTCAAAAAGGTACAAAGAGCTGAATGTGACGTTAGCTTTAAGAGCACAATAAACATGAATACCTGCTGGAGTAGTGGGAAGGG
>NW_022900943.1:26896002-26901649 GCF_012274545.1 Fukomys damarensis | reverse complement strand
GGGAGGGAAGACAAGGCAGATCTATCAGTAGCTTCCCCTTGCAGCCCTGGCCAGAGCCTGAGGGTGTCAAGGGCCAATTCAGTCATCTTGGCCCATGTCAATGTCTCTTGAGCTCATTCTTTTCAACTGTGAGCCTGTAGCTGCAATGGGGTCTCTCATAATTTGGGAGTCAGGCTGAGTCACGTATTATATGAGCTCTCATTTCTCTCCCTTTTCATTTAGCTTGTTAAGGATGATAAACTTCTTGCCTTATCTTTTTACAAGTTTTCTAAATTGCATGATTTCCCCATCTCGTCCTTTGAACACTAAACCCCAAGAGAAGTATCAACTCCTTAATCACAAAGATGCCATTATTCCCACTCATGACAGAAAGATTTGACCTAGGACACCATGCTTCATTATCTAGTGTTGAAACAAGCAAAGTTCCAGGTGGGAACTGAAAGCCTCGGAGCACTCATTCCGATTTCTTTTTGGTAAACTGTAGGGTTACAGCCATATAATGCAAGGCCCCATTTCTAATAAAGTCCTGACCTCCTAACTGGTTACTGGTCTCTGGGACTGCTAAGAGCTCAAAACAATCTACCATTCTCGCTTTTAACATATCCAGTAAATTTCTATTCTATCTGACTACAGTTCTTTAAAATTTGGTTCCAGGAAATATGTGAACCAAAAATGACACAAATATGTAATCCTTTCTTATGACACCAGAGAGGAAGAGGGTTCCAACGGATGAGGGTAGACAAACTAGGGAAACCTCAGCCCTCTCCTTGCTAATGCTGGGTGAATTAGTAAGAACAAAAGCAGATCTTAGCTACAGCACTGAACCAAAATTGGAGACCAAACACGAAGACATGGCTTAATTTTTCTGTCCATTCAAATATACTTTTAGTAAACTTTTCTGTTATCGTCATGGAAACACACCGTCTGAGAGGGCATTTTAATGACCGAAACATAATTTCTGTCTATTCCTGCTCATATTTTATAGACATTTTTCTGGCCTCGCTACTTAGTCCAAATCTTTTACTTGCCAGGCAAGGCAAACGCTGTGATGGTCTCCACCTACTACCCTGTGGCAACTTTTGCTAGTCAGTGCTTTTGGACAACTACCAACAGACCTACTTAGGTCAACTCCCCGGGAAACTTTCTCTGCAGCCTCCCCTCCCCTCCACTAACCATTTGTGCACAGAAAATAAACTCTAGCTTCAGAGTCAGTCCTCAAAGAGAACTCTCACTTGGAGACATCTTAAAGGGAGAAATATACATACTATCCTTGGCCAAGAAGATTGTATTTTGGTTTGTGATAGGGAAAATACAGGCACACATGAAGCCTGGGTGAGACCAAATGCAAAATGAAATCTTCAAGCAGAAGGACAGCAGCGTCTTCAACACTCAATCATTTTCAGTCACACAATGTTGTCCAGTAACCTGCACTGACAATTCCTCATGAATAAAATGCCAGCATTATTATCTGCTGCTATGTTGTTGACATGCTTTTGCTATTTCACTAAAAATACCATTAATTTTCTGGCTTCACAACAGCTGAGTTACTCCCTATTTGAATATACAAAAGTGTGTTTTGTTTAAACCAAATTAAAAGTGTTCCAGTAAATGACTTCCATTTTGCTAGCTATACTGTTCTTAATCCTCCCTACCTTAACGTCACGCCTGTCATCTCCCCAATCCAAAAAAAAAAAAAAAAAAATTTTTTTTTAAAAGTCAAGCAGAGGCAACCTAGAAACTTATTTCTGTTGCAACACTCTTGGCCAGCACCTGACAATCCTAATTTGAGGGTGGTTTTTTAAAGGTTAGGACATGGTGGCCCTCCTCAATTCTCTCACCATTGTGAACCAAAGTACTTAGCAAGCCACTGTCCAGTTTGGTATCTGAGAAGAGAAACAGCTACGCGCGCGCACACACACACACACACACACACACACACACACACACACACACACAATACACCTTCCATTTCCCATCTAGATAAGTTCTGCCGGCCTCCATCTAAGTCAGAATGAAAACCACTGCTCCTGCCAAGCCCTCCTGGCATCTCACCACTTTATTTGTTCCCATTTGTATCTAATGCTTTTGTCAACAGTTCAAAAAAAGTCAAAGCAAACAACCTACTGCAAACACTAGGGGTAACAGCAACAAGCACGAATCCTTCACAATTATCCAGCCCAGCTGCTCGAGATCGGCTGGGCTGCTTTCATTTACAACAATGTCAACAATGGGCTGAAACCCAATAACTAGATGGGTCAATACTGCCACTGTATACCCGTGGAGGAGGAATCTGCTATTCTCCTCCTCTGCTGCTTTAGCAAACATGTAGAATAATTCAGTCGGATGGACAAGTGCTTGTCTAGTCATTTGTTATGTGAATTATTCAACGACTTTCCTCATAAGCTACTAAACAGAGTTCTTCAAATATTTTTAAGGCACTTCCAGCTGCCCAACTGCAGAAGTGCAAGAAAGGAACAAAGGCAGATGAAAAGAGAAACCATGACTAGAGTTAGTTCCCACTGATAATCGCGAGCCTAGGAAACTTGGTCTTCATGACTAAGCCATTTAGGGCTAACCTTTGTCAGGCGTTCTCACTGCTGCCTCCGTTTCCCCTAGGGCCGGCCTATGAGAGTTGAGGGGAAAGCCATTACCTGCTGAGCTGCTGGAGCGGCATACCTATTCCTAATGATGCTTGACATATTTTAGAACTGGACAAATTTTTTATTAAAACCTTAACCTTTACATGACAAAAGTGATTCTTAGATGCTTTAACAGTTCCAAGCTCCACCTTCCTTCTCCTTCCTCTAAAATGTACGGCTTGAAAAATTTGATAAAACAAGTGGGCCGGCAAGTGGGACGCTCAGGACATGGGCTCCTCTTCCTGCGACCAAGGAAATGAGTCTACATAAAGACCCTGCCCACCTCTACACAAAGACCGTGTCTCCAGAACCCGGAGATTCCCTGCCCAAAGCCCCTGTAGCCACATCCAGATTTTACCCCAACCCCTTTTGGGGACTTGCCCAGGGTAGACCAAGTTGTACCTTTGAGGTACCTAGACATGAGGACAGCCTTTAGTATGCAATGAAGCTTTTAAGTAAGAACTAAGATGTCTGTGAGAAAAAGGGGAGGATCTACTTGGTTCCATCAGTGAACTCCCAAGATCCTGACACGCACACACAGAATTATTTTGGTGGCATTGGGGTTTTAACCCAGAGCCACCACACTCTGGGCACAACTCCCCTACACACACACACACACACACACACACACATGCACCCTTTGGATTTTTGAGACAATGTCTCACTAAGGCAATGAACTGCCCCGGGTGGTCTGGAACTTAACATTCTTCTGCCTTAGCCTCCCAGAGTGCTGAGATTATAGACATGAACAAACACACCTGGAAAGGGCTGATAATTTTTGAATAAAACACGGTCTTGCAGGTCATCCTGAAGGTAGAGTAGTTAAATGGACATGTAACTCTTAAAACTAAGACATATGGTATGATGACCTCCATTTGGACTCTTTTCTTGGCCCTACAGATATTAGGCTTGTGCCTAATAGGACATTAAGCAGGTACAGTTTCAGAAGCACCATCTTAAAATGTTGAAACCACATGAGAAATTTTCCCCCTTAAACGCTTTCACTTTTATTATTACATATCCACAACAGTAATTAAATTGTTGATTTCACATCTATAATTACTTTTAAAGCACAAAGTTAAAAATAAAACTCAACAATTACTCTTCTTTACTAAGTTAGTATAAATAGTAGTGATAAAATGTGAATGCTAGAGATGTTTTTTCTTCAAGATTATTTGTGTATTCCCTTTTCGAGCCCTCTAACAGCCAGTCTGCAAAATCACTGCTTCTAAGACACTGCCAAATGCAGCTGAAGTAACGGTAGATTCATAACCATTCAGACTCACTTCCTCTCCTCCCTATACTACAGTCAGCTCACCCACTGCTGCTCATTGCTATGGAATTTTTACCACTTACCATGAGGGTCTATGAATTTTCAGTTCTTGGCATAAAGAATCCTGCTATCTAAAAACAAACAGTAGTGCAGGACATGAAAAAAATACAACTTGAAAATCCTACTTCTTCCTGAGGGTTTCTAATGATCTCTGCAACTGTTCTATTTCTGAGGCTGGCTTCAAGTAACGACTAAGTTGCCAACTTGAAAAAAGGCTCTTCAAAGGAGAAAATACCTTCTGAGCTGATTGAGAAGCAACACAACTTTTTTTCCCCCCCCAAATCACAGAAACCACCTGAAAAGCAAGCAAGGGTGTTCAAACAGGAAAGCAGGATGTCAGGGTTTCGTTCTGTTCTGTTCCACTTTGCTTTGTTTTTCGGGGTACAGACGGCCTCCACAGTCCAGTTGTTTTGCTGATTCCTACAAAATATTTTCTGAGTCTGAAGGAAAGGCACACATGCAGAGGAGCCTACAGAAAGTTGCCACTGGCGTTACCACCGGTGTTTGCTGAAGGTTCGGTGTTTGCATGTATTTGCACATCAGCCCTGGCAGCTTCCTGGAAAGACTATCTTCTTCAGGGCTAGGCCTGCGACCATCAGAAACTAGTTTCATATGCACACTTTTTAAAGAACCCAGGGCTCACAACATGCACAGAGAAGTGAAGAGATAAATATTAATGTATTGTATTCTACTCTGAAGGCAGCAAATCTTAGTGCTATACTTTAATAGGAAAATTATTTGAAGGATTACATCTAATCTTTACCATGCACCCTGTTGACATGAGGCAGGTCTGTTTGCTCTCCACCTGCCAAATCTATACTCATTAACTTTAAATATTTTATTTTGACTGCATTATTAAATTTTCAAGTTTATCTATAACACCAACAGGTTTCAAAGTCAGGAACCATTAAAATAAGCTTTGGTTAGTTGTCTAGCAGAAAAATCAAGAACTTCTCTCAACTACAGAAATGTAACTATTTGTTGTTGCTGTTACTGTTTTTCAAGACTAGGCGTCACTATGTAGCCCAGGCTGGCTTCAAAACTCATGACTATCCTTAGACTCCAGGGTACTGGGATTACAGGCATGTGTCACTCCAACCCTGGCAAGCTACACTTTGTATTCAAAGGAAAACACAGGAATTAACAAGAAACTGTCCCTACTCAAACGCTGCTCAGCATTAATGGGAAGGAAGCAAAACAAATCACCCTTTTGGTCTTCATATATTTATCAGATAAATGTTTTTACTTTAAATGTTAAACAAATAAACTACATCCACTGTGAAATATTTCATAGGTAATATTATTCTGTTATTCTTCCCCAGGAAGCAGAGAGCGCCAACCCATAAAGACGATTGGTGGGTGGGAGAAGAAAAAAAAAAAAAGGCAGAGAGAAGAAAGGAGTAAAAGAGGAGGCAATTGAAAATGGCGGGATGAGCATCTTCTACAGACTGCAGGAGCTGAACACAGTGATAACACAGTGTGATGAGCCACGCTGCCGTCAGAAGGGGGGTGGGATGAAAACGGGGGCAGAGGTGGGAAGGAAGAAGTCAGTTCTATCAGGGGTGGTAAAAGTAACTAACCTCACAGTTTGTGCTATCATCCCAAGGGCAAAAATGTCACCAAACTAGTTCAAATCCCCTAAAGGACAAAAAAAAAAAAAAAAAAAAAAAACCCC
>NW_022900943.1:26862723-26895901 GCF_012274545.1 Fukomys damarensis | reverse complement strand
AAAAAAAAAAAAAAAAAAAAAAAAAATCCCCTAAATGAGGTCAGTCTAAGTTACTACCAAATTTTGTTATCAAAACTCTAGCTTTAGCGTTCAATTCAGGTGTCTCAGACCACTGACATCCCATATGGTTTGGTTATGAGGGAGGAAGGTGGGCCATGGATGCGGAAAAACTCAGAGCTCTTTCAAGTCCTAATGACTGTGGCATAAACACAAGTGATTATTTCAATTTTTGCTGCACATTATTTTTTTTTAGGGCAGCCCAATCATGTCCAGATTTACTAGAAATATTTTCATTCATTTCCCCATGCATGAGAAAGTAAGCTAATAATATCCCACCACAAGTGCTGTCAGGCTAAGTCCCTCCACTGCTGAATGCACACCGACGATAAATCTGCCTTCACTTTCCATTCCACCACCCACTTTAGGGTGAGACCCTGGGGACTGCTCCAGATCACCCGTCCACACAGTGTCACAGGCACAAGCCTGAGTGGCCCAATCAGTGCCAAGAAAAGAACAAACTAAGCAAGATTAATGCACAGATGTTCATGCATTTCACATACACTGTGCCCCACAGTCCGTTGCTAGGGCAACAGGAGACCACCAGTGTGCGCTTTACTGGCTTTATGAAGTGCGTCTCAGGGACTATAGTCCGAGAAATGCTGCATAATAATAGTGTGGCTTTTCTGAAGCCTTGTTTTGTGTTTATCCACGTTTAACCTTCTGAGTATTATAAAGAGCACCATTATATAGAGCCTTCCGCCCGTCCCCCAACCCCACTATAAGGCCAACACTTTCTATCTGGAAACATTAAAATGTGTCTCCTAGGGGTCCATTTTGGGGAAACTTATGTTAAACCGCTCAACTAGTCCCATGACAAGGGGGAAAAAAAAAGACTCAAAACCATTTAGAGATCACTATATTAGTGCAACCGACCATACCAACCACCCCTGGGCAGTACTGAAACCACAAAACTGAGACACACATATGCTCCTTATTTTAAACATCAAGAGGAATCTCGTTTTGGCTACCAAGGAGTCTGTTTTAAAAGGACCGAACAGCAGAACCAGCAGGCCTCATCAGGCCCAAGTCTCATAGTCCCAAACCAGAGAACTTCCAGCGGTGGGAAGGCGCTGTACTTCTCCTGACACTAAGAGGTTCACTGTGTGACCCGTGTCACTTGATATGTAGCTAGTGCAACTGAAAGGCTAGATTTCAAATTTTTATTTCATGTTAACTAATTTATCTTTAAAAAGCCTCCTGTAGCTAATAGCTACCATATTGAATAGCGCAGCCTTCAGAGGCTTACCAGACAACTAATGTTTTTAAAAGTTGCTACAAAGCTGCCTCTTCTTCCGGTTTCTGCTTAATTCATAAAAATATAACTTCAAGTAAGTGTACATAAGATGGTCTCACTGTGCAGCTACACAAAGCCCCTCTGCACCAGGTCCAATCATCCAATCGGTCTGACTCTTTGTAAAAAGGCCCAGGGAGCAAAACTAACACCCCCAACCCCCCTGCCTCCATCCCCACCCAGGTTGAGAGGTTAAAATCACAAATGTCACAAGTCTCAAGGCAGTAGCACAGATCAAGTGTTAATCTAAAGGGAAGGAGGGGTGAGGGGGAGACTATAAGCTGGCAGCAACTAGGGAAGATCTGGAGTGAAGAGGAGAAAAATAAAGCCAGTGAATAGATCAATAGAAGCAACAGCTTACATTCAGATTCACAGGAGAAAGAACACACCCGAGACAATCATTTCCTGGGAAAAGCTCAAGCCTAATGAGAATTTACTCTGCTCCTTTATGCAACAACCAGCCCTTTTGTGGCACAGGCTTTCTGAGTGACAGGAACCCGAGGCCCCTTAATAGGATTTCCATATTATTTCCAACACCTGCCCAGAAGTTATTTGTTTACATTGAAGGAGGCAAGATTCTCAAATCAGACATCTGCTTCTAGTTCAGGCATATCTTAGGAAACCATCTAGAAAGCAGCTTTGTTACCATGGAGACATTTTTATTTTTCCTCCTTTAGTTGGCTCAAAACATTAGCATCTCCAATTTTATTTTGTTGTTCAAAAGGCCAAATGTCTCTCAAAAAAACAAGTTTTGGAAAAGCTAAATAGAATTCTCAAAATTTTCCAGATTAAAATGATCATAAGGGAATAAATAAAGAATGAGGTGTTCATATGTTGCCTATGGACTTCTCTCCTTGGGTGGTGCCACTAACTTATTTCCCCTCCCTCAACCCTCTCTCCTTTCCCTCCAGTCTGAACAGCCAGGAACTCAAAGAGCACCCATTTTAAAGAAATTCAAGAATCCTTTAGAATGTGATACAATTAAACAAGGAGTCTATTTCCATGAAAAATAAATTCCTCACATTCACCCCACCACCGTATTTTAGAAAGTTCACTTACAATCAGAATATGTAGGACATTTTAACTTCCACCTTACTGCTGCCATACGAGGGAAGAAAGGGGAGGGGGAGAAAAGTGTAAGCTTTTTGTATTCGTGGCTGCAGTGGGGGTGAAATATCGAACTGCAAGGGGAGAAAGGTGGACAGCAGTTGAGCACACTGTGTGCAAGTTGTTCTGCTCTCCAGTGAAGCAAAACGAGGAGCAAAAATGAATGCAGGGGTAGAAGCATGGTACTACTTAACCGCCGGTGACAACTATCTCCAAATGAAGCCTAAAATGGGTCTTCAAGCAGTGTTATTTTATTACAAATGTGAATAACTGGATTTATTTCATGTAATCAACAATCTGATAAAGCAATGGGACATATCACTTAGTATTTAGATTCGAAGAAAAACAACTAAATATTCAATTCTAACATTTCATGTTTTGGTTTGTGTAAGCAGCATTAGTTTTGAAACCATTTTATTATTTTCCCTTAACAGCGAATATATTTAAAGGAATCAAAAGCTCTTTCAAAAAGTACTACTCAGCCCTCAGCAAACTTCCTCTCTATGAGCCCTTCCTTCAGGAGGCCTAAAGAGAAATTCTATCCAGCTGTCATGGTAGTAATTAGGTATGACTCCCCATTAGAGGTGGCCCCCAAGCGCATAAAGTTTTTGAACCCAGAAGATGTGTTATTAATGTCATCAAAGAACAAAATACATAGTTTGGATAGAAGGGAAGTGTTATGGCTTATATCTACGTGCTCCCCTAAAGCATCTTGAGGTCACAGGTGGGGATTTTTAGAGGTGGCTGGATTGAGATTTGCGATAAATGAAGAGATGTGATACCCTAAAGGAAGGCAGTCTAGAGAGAATGTAAGGGACGGAAAGAGGGCTGCTATTGCTGGTTGCTACTTCCTGTTGCTTTGCTGCCTTCTGCTTACCATGAACTGTTTCTTCTCTGTGATACCTTCTCCCATGCCACCCTGCCTGGGAGCCTTATGGCTGTGGACCGAGACCTCTACAAACTGTGAGCCTTTAAATAAACCTTTCCTCCTTTTACTTTGGCTTTTGGGTATTTTGTCTCAGCAATGAGAAAAGTCGTAAGACATTAAGTGTTGCAGAAATCCAAGAAAGTAAAAAGGAAAAGTGTGACACTTTTCGTATTCTTATAAGAATATATTAAAAAAAAGATGAATGATTCTTGGAAATATTTTTATGGAGGAATCACACTTTGAAAAACAAATGTTTTGAAATTGAAGTCCCAGTTAAAGCCTGGGCCTCTAAAAACTTTCAAAATGTTAAACACAAACTTAATGGTATTCATTTACCAGATATAAAATGCAATCTAATTAAGAAGATCAAAAGCGACAAATATCAGGATGAAAATGTCTAAAAGAGTTCTAGTTTAAGGGGGGAAAAGAGTTAAACCAAAATGGGCTGTGGAAAGCAGACCTGCCGATCAGCCTGCCCGTTAATTAGTAGTATTTGTTCTGCTTCAGCAATCAGTGGAGGAGGGAGCTGAAAATCAGTACATCTCCCCAGCCACATCATTAATCCATTCATGCTTACCACCTGAGGACCAGCTGTGCCCTGAAGACATTTATGCATCTGCTCCACAAACAAACAATTACGATACATTTTCTGGAATTAGGGCACCTGTTACATTTCACACACCTTATAGGCCTAGAGGCAGGGATCAATACCGAACAAATTTCTGCATCATAAACCAACATAACAAAAGTTCCTGATCGTTCTTTGACAACGTAACTCCAAATAGTAAAACACATGATAGAAACAAACAGCTGCTATCAAAGAACTAAAAAAAAAAAAAAAAAAAAAAAAAAAAAAAAAAACCCAAAAATCACAAGGTTAAAATATGTAATTTCAAATTACCACAGTATGTTAATTTCAAGTTACCGATGTATTGCGGAATAAGTTACATTAAATCTTTGCAAAGCACACTTTAAAACACTAAACTAAGGCTGAAGATGTAGCTTAGTGATACAGCACTAGTCTAGAATGTGTAGGGCTCTGGGTTCAATCTCCATCACGGGAAAAAAGAAAAACTATCCCGATACCACTCAGCCTCTAACATAAAATGTAATGACCACTGTGTTTATTTGGCTGATATATCGCCAATTTTACTGATGAAATAATATACCCTATGGTATTAAAATTTTCATTTCCAAATTCATCTCTAGGATAGGATCAAATGAAACATAAGAAAACACCTCAACTTTTTGCAAGGATGCCTACAACTCAGCCCTGAGATCCACAAAGGTTGAAGAACACAGGTCAGCCTCTGCTGAATATCTCATGGAGACTTCCAGTGTACTTCTGCAGGGCGTCAAAGCAAAGAATATTTGAATCACACAGGAGGGTTCTTTTTCTTGTTTTGAAAGAATGGGATAAAAGAATGAAGTCTAGGTTTGTATGTATGAGTTGGTGATAAACAAATTTTACCAATCATCAAAAGGTAAACTATCTAGGACACATGCTCATCACCAGAGTCTTGTCTGTGTCCTTTATGCTTAACATACTCATAATAATGTCTTTGAAATTTTAAAACACTGCCCAAATACAGTATTGCTTAAGATGGGCTTTTTAAAGTATATTTTTAAACAGGACTTTAAGAATGTATTAAATTCCTCTATTTCCTTATGGTAGTATCCTTGATTCCCCATACCCCAATAGGAATTCTCTCTCACTAGATTTCTAGCTCCTTGAAGCCAAGGATCTTAATCTTCTTTGGAGAAAGGTGTAAGAGGAAAAGCAAGGATTAATTTGAGAAGGGAATTATTGAATTAGACAGTATCATAAATATTCTAAAAAGTGGGACTCAGATTAATAGAGAGCGAAGAATTATCACAACAAAATGGAACAGACTTTATTTGGATCTCATTTTAAGCAGATCATTTTTCCCCTGTGCTGAAGATTAAACCCTGGGCTTTTAGCATGCTAGGGAAGCAGTGTACCTGTGAGCTACACACCTAGCCCATGTTAATTATTTGAAATAATCAAAGCTGAATTACAGGCCAGATATAAGAATATATCAAAGAATTATTTTTACTAAGATTAAAGGTATTACGGTAATCTAAAATATATGACCATTAGTTAGAGAAATGTGTTTTATACAATGAAGTATTTGAAGGCAAAGTGCATACTTATTGGGGATTTGCTTTAAAAATGAGGTGCGATCAAAAATACAGTGTAAGTTCTTTTAAATATATTACAGTAAAAGACACATTGCCATTAATCTTTTTCAAAATGTCCCCCCTTGCATTAAAAACTCTTTTTGTTCTTGCTACTTTCTGAAGCAATTCGGGAGTCTTCATTTGTGACTTTATAGGACAGGACTGAAAATGTGAGGAATGCTGCTGCTGAGTGTCACCTGATGGAAAAAAACTACAGAATGTTCTCAACCACCTTATTTTCCTGATGTGGCATGGTGGGACTCCTGGCTCTTCCCCAAAGCTGAAATGACCACGTCTTTCCTCCTGGCCCCCTTTCTCCTTAAAGAGGCTTCTTCTCTGCTGCTGGCTCACATAGATCATTTCGAAGGATTAAACGTGTTAAAAGCACCTTCCTTCTACACAGGCATTCGTTTGAGGCAGGGAAAGCAGGTACAGGGTGAGTGGCAAGTCACACAGGTTACACAAGACCTTGGCATAGCACCTTGACCATTGTTTCATTGTGCAAAGTGAAGGAGCAAATAGAAGTAATAATTCTAATTTAGGAAAACAACCGACTTTCACCTGTAACACCCAACTAATGAGGTGTTCTTGGTCTGAAGCAAACACTTCAATTTGCACACAAAAATAACCTTCTTCTAATTTTCCACTGATAAATCTTTATTGTTAACAGAGAATAACTGGAGAGAAAACAGAATTACAACATGTGATGCTTGAGTTGTCCACCCAGAACAAAAGCCAAAATACAGAGTAGAATAAGCAGGGACTGGCTTAAACACAAGTAAAAACAAACCAGTATGAAAACCTTTAAACAAAAAAAGAAATTCACATGGGATAAAATACACATAATATAAACGCACAGAAAAAGTATTTGGCTTGAAAATATTTTTTTAAAAACACTGCACCATGAAGACTCATTACACTAGCAAAAATTACAAAAACTATGAAGTTCAATATTGGCATGTCGTCTGGCAACATACTCCAACATGACATTTGGCATTTTAAATTGGTATAGAGGTTTTGGAGGTCAATTTGGCAAAGCACAAGTCAAATCAGAGGTTATTGCCTTAAGATGAAACATTAGAAGACTATGTTGATATAAAATGGACATAATAAAAAAATGCACAATAACAGTAACTTGGGAGAGGTCATGGAGCTAATTAGTTTTGAGGACAATTAATTCTGCCATTTGAAGGTAAGATGGGTCTTGAGTTTGGTATCTATATTAGAGCCACGAAAGCACTGGAGATTAGGGTAGGGTGACAAGACTCTAATTTCTCAACTTCCTACCAAGTTTTAGGCAGTTTGGCCTTTCTCCACATTGAACCATTACCCTCATTTCAGCCCCTCTGGGATGCAGTGTGGAGAGTGACCTGACAGCCTGATGACTCAAAGCCTGACTCTCTTTCATGAACTGGTACCTGTGGCACATGGAAGGCACTTGACAGTGTGGGAACGTCAACTATGGAGGACATTTTAGAGCCAATCATATATATATCTGCCCCTATCAGTAGGAAGGTCAGGCAGAGGGCTATCAGGTCCAAGAGAAAGCTCCGCTTAGAAGAGGAACCTAGTTTGTGGGCTCGCTCGAGAGCTAAATTTGGTCTTTCAACCCTATCATTAAGGATAAAACTACATCATGGTCTGAATGTCTATTTTCAGGCCTCAAATGTTAAGACTCAACATTGGGCATGTAGAGTTACTGGACAGTCAGTGACAAATGAGCAAGGTTGGCCGGGGATTTAGCTCAGCAGTTCAGTGGTCTGCCTTGCAAGCGCAAGGACCCGG
The DNA here is from genome assembly GCF_012274545.1 of Fukomys damarensis. Lineage (NCBI taxonomy): Eukaryota > Metazoa > Chordata > Mammalia > Rodentia > Bathyergidae > Fukomys > Fukomys damarensis. The sequence continues at coordinate 26,888,528 of NW_022900943.1, read as the reverse complement.
GTTCAATCCCCGGTACCAAAAAAAAAAAAAAAAGAAAGAAAGAAGAAAAGCCGGGGATTTAGCTCAGCGGTTCGGGGGCCTGCCTTGCAAGCGCAAGGACCCGGGTTCAATCCCCGGTACCAAAAAAAAAAAAAAAAGAAAGAAAGAAGAAAAGCCGGGGATTTAGCTCAGCGGTTCGGGGGCCTGCCTTGCAAGCGCAAGGACCCGGGTTCAATCCCCGGTACCAAAAAAAAAAAAAAAAGAAAGAAAGAAGAAAAGCCGGGGATTTAGCTCAGCGGTTCGGGGGCCTGCCTTGCAAGCGCAAGGACCCGGGTTCAATCCCCGGTACCAAAAAAAAAAAAAAAAAGCAAGGTTGCAGAGGTTGTGGCCCTTACTTCAATAGCCTTGCTACATACACTGTTCCAGTTTCTCATCACCCAGGAAATTGATTCTTGGACTCCTATGGTGCTTTCTCCTTTAGGTCCATATTTACATTCTCCACCCTTGTTGAAAAACTTCAGATAGAAGTCTGCAAATAACAGGCTTAAGAATAAACTTGGCTCTGGAGCTGCAGAAAACAAGATCAATAAAGCCAATAGCGTGTGATTTAGTGGCCACAGAACTTCCAAGAAGAGAAAAGAAAAGGAGGGAAAAGGCCCAACAATTTAACGAGTGATTTCTTTCATTCCACTTGGCACCTAAAGGTAAAGCACCTTAATTACTTGAATTTTTACAGTAAAATTAAATTTATATTTTATAAGCTATTCTGAAATCTGCCCTGTTTAATAATCTGTAAAGTCAAGAAAACATTTTTAAAGTGTCTCTCACAATTAAACTCATCCACAGCCTTATATAAATCAAAATTTTGCTACCATATCAAAATGTTACAATGGGGCTGTATAACACTGCCCACGTCCTCATTACATGCAACACTAATTACTACCAGCAGATTCAGAATTTTCTGCACACTAGAGGCTTTTAGAGGAGCTATAAAAAATTTCAGGCACCATTAATTTAAATTTGTATTGAAATTTCCCTTTGACAGATGGCCAAAAATTACTTATTATTTAGAGTACCAGAGCTGCCTGTTTGCACATTAGAAGAGGAAAGGGAAAAATTAAAAGCAAGAAGGAAATTTATGTCACGTTCATTACCTGTTAAATGTTAAGGAGCATTATCCTGCATGAATAAATTACTTCATACAAGCCCAATTCCAGCTGCAGGCAACTGGCACACTCTGGCTGATAAAAATCAGCTTGAGTTACACAGCCGACAATCATAAAAGCCCCTCTTAACTAGGAATCACTTATAAGAGGATAAGGACGATCAATGGAACAAGCAACTGACTGCTTTTCTGAGCATCACAGAATACACTGAAGAAAATCAGCAAACTATTTCACCTTATAAAACTACAGCACAACCCCAGACCTGATAAAAAGCAACTTCAAGTTTGAGAATGTGCCCCCCTACCCTGGTCATTATTCTGTAATAAATCAAGGCAAAACCATCTACTTCTAATCTCTTTTTGTTTTTCCCCTGGCTTCTAGCACTTCCAGACTCACTATGAATGATTACAGACGATTTCAGAATACACCCGACTCTTGCATGAGGGAATATATAATGTAATTGACATAAAAGTGTGCACCGGAGTATAAATATTTTCAGACTGCTAGGAGTGGGCCATGAGAGGAGGCTTTTGTTTAGTTCACTGGCCTGCCTAAAGGTATTTTATCACAAGAAACCAGGTAATGTTTATATTATGGCCTCAGAATAACGAGACAGGCTTTTCCTAGGGCTGTTATCAGTTAATCCTGGTCATTGCTTTAGTTACTATTTGCAAAGTACACATATATGGAACACTTAAGAGTGTTTTGTTTTGTTTTAATCTAGGTACTGATATACATGTTATGCAACAGAATGCAAAACTGTAAGTGCATCATTAAATAATGTAATACCTACAGTTTCAATTCTAAATGCTGACATTTACATGGAATTGCAAATGTCCTTTCAAACTAACAAAGATTTTTGAAGGATAAAATAGATCCACTCAATTTGTATTTTCCATTATTTATGGGAGAGAAAAAAAAAAAAACCTTAAAAAAAATGTTTGTTTTCTGTTAAAGAACAAGGGTAAAGAAACATTCATAATAATAGCCAACACTGTTACAGGGAAACATTTTAGTCTTCTTATACACAGTTTCATTAAAACCTGGAAGAGGTTTAACTATGGTCCACAACATTCAAATTGTTGTTGTAAAATTCAAAAAGAGGGCTGACAGAATCTGTACTTTGGCCAGCACTTGAGAATTGCCTTTCCTTTGTAATCAATAAGTCATTCAGTAGCATATGTAACATAATCATGCATAATACAATGGCATATTTGCATTGTACCTGGCTCAAAAGTGATCAAAGCAACTTTCAACTTTCACACTTTGCTCACTTCCTGTGATTGCAGACTGTTCTTTGTGTTTGCTTAGTAAAGAAATTCAAGAAGTATCTTTAGCATATCCGGCTTTGATGTTACATAAGTATATACAAACCATTATGCCCTAAATACCTTTGCTGTTTCCCCACAACTTTTCTATAAAGAAATACGGAAGGCAGGTAAGAAAGATGCAAACACAGACAATTAACTACCACAGTGGAAACCAAGATGTTAAAAAGAAAAAGAAAAGGCTCTCTGGTAAATAGCAATGTTCTTAAACAAATGGTAGTTTTGAAAAACTTATTTTGAGGTGCTGGGGATTGAACCCAGGGCCTCACACATGACAAGCCCATATTCTAATGAATTATATGTTCATGCAAACAAATATTCTGATGAAGCATTTTGTAGAGTGGAATTGTTTTTCAAAAAATGAAGCTGATATGCATTTCCTTAAATCAATTTATTTACTTCTCTCATCGTCTTATTGCAAAAGCCTAAGTGAAGAGGAGTTACTTTTTTTCACACAAGAAGACATAATATAATGAGCAATGCAAGCCTGATCTTATAATTCAACTTTGTTCTACCAATCTGATTTTGATAGAGAAATTAGACCACATTTTCAAAAAAATATCAACCAAATGCTGGAAAGTCAGTTAAATATTCTTTGGTGAAAGCTCACCATATTATTCTCCAAACTTCAAAAGCTCTATTATTATTTGATTTGCTTCAATCATTTAGAGCCCCTTTAATATATGTGCTGCCGAAGCGAGCACTTAGAGCCCCTTTAAGAAGGCATTTATCTGTGCATTTTGAGTCCTACCTTGATGGAGTCTCTGTCTATAGCCAAAACAGCAGCAATACAAGCAGATAAAGTGGTGGGAAGAAGGAAAAAAGAAAAGTACCAGTTAGTTTACACAAAAATCATGCATTTATCCAACTTGATCTCTCCTAAATAATAAATTGCACAGATGTCAACTGTGCTGTGAAGTTAATTATTAATACAACTCTACCAGATTTCACAAAGCCCCAATCTACCTTTGACACAATTTCAGAAGGACCAAAACTGGACCTTATTTATGTATCTTATTGATTTTTTCCACTTATAAAAGTATTTACATTCATGAGTCAACTCTGTACCATAGCATTAAGATAACTGGAAGGCAAATATTACAAGATTTCTAAACATAAGAGATGGTATATTTAGTTTATGTGACAAAAATAATTTAGCCAAGATTATAATACATGGTAATGATACTGAAAGAGGAGTAGATAAGAGCTTCTAATTATCAACCACATCCTGTAAACCAATGACCCACCCATGTACTAAGTAAATTCCCACAAAGGAATGCTGGGAGAGAATTTTGCGCTTGCTTTTTTACATTAGAATTATTTGTAATGAGCACACAAACTGTAGTCACATCAATATTTCTGTGTATCATCATCTTCCTTAGCAAAGAAGGAAGCTAATCTACAGGAAGTGCAAGTGGCCTTTAAATCAATTAATGGCGTAAATAATTGTGTTATTCTTATTGTGAGAAATTAAGATATATTTAATGTTTCTAAACAGACTAAGTGAGAAAGGCAGTTAAGCTAATTGACTTCATTAATGTGTCATTTCTCTTTCTCAATTATCTAGACTAACAGAAGTGTTTTCTTATTTGTGAGATATTTACAGCACTATGAAGTTTTGTAGGATTTGTAATAGCTGATCTGGTCAAATATCCAGTGAGCCTTCATCAGTAAGTCTTTCCCCAAAGTAAGTCTGGTTACAATTAGTAATTAATGGAACATACTATTTCAATCACAGGACTTTATTACTGATTAACACTTGGGCAACAGAGTTGTAGTATGTCGCAAGGCCTGAATGACAACAATCAGGAAACAGACTTCTGCCTCTGGGGAATAGGATTATTCTTGCCAACCACAGAAGTGTCATTCGGCAAAGGACTGCATCCAGTCATGAATGTACCTTCTAGCAGAATTTGGTCACTAGTCAAATTTAACTCAGAATCAACCATGGCATCTAGAACCCACCCTCAGCAGCAGGTAGCCCCAGCCCAACCTTGCAAAAGCATGGCTCACCTCTTTGGTGATCATTGTCGTGGTGCTTCTTCTCATCTTTAATTGGGAGATGGGACTGACCTCCTAGGGCACTGGAGAGGGCGAGAAGCCCAGCACTGCTACCGATGGGTGGGATGGCAGGCGGCTGGAGCCCTGAAGGGTGCGGCGTTAGAGGCACTGGCAGACCATGTCCATGTGACAAATGCTGAGCCTGGAGTTGTTGCTGCTGTGAAAAAGCAGACCCAGATATTGAATATGTTCCCTATATTCACCCCTCACCCCCACCAAAAAGGAGGGGCAAATGGAAGATGAAAACTCTAGCACCCACAAAGGAAATATTTACCCCTAATGTGGTTTTTGAAAAAGTCAGGGAGAGATGCATAGTCAATAATTGCTACCTTTCTTGTTTCAATTTGGAGATTTTTGAGCATCTAGGGTAAATAACTTAATTTTTAAAAAATGAAATTACTTTGAAGAGCTGGAAATCAGATTTCTTTTAAAAAGCCCCTATATTCTGTTCTTCAAAAAAAAAAAAAGAAGCCTAGCTATCATATATTTCTAATCAAAACATATACATGAATAACTGTTAAAGCAGTTATGTTGAACAAAAAAAGCTGAAAATTGAGAAAACTAGTGTCAAACAGTTCTCCCAGAACCACTGCACAGCATGCAGCCCGAGTTAATTTGAAAGAGAAAACCTGAATTAACAACCCAGAAAAGGAAACTGGTTGCAGCCACCGTTTTAAGCCCTTTAAGTGTCCTCAGCGGTACTTGAGTAAATTACTAAAGAAAATCTAATGTAGCAAGGCTTGGGTCCTCCTGTAGGCTTGCTCAATAACGCTGAAATAATTGGGCACTCTGTGCACGTTTAGTGATGCTCGAATGAAAAGCTAGAGGCCTGCCCTTCTACTCTTCTCCAGCGGCCGGCTCGGTGTTGTGACAGGTTTATTTGAGTGGCACTGTGATGCATGCACCAGTAACTGCACTGACAAGAGTTTAAAGTCATTTTTACCAGCACATTGGCAACACAGAGAAACCCCTCGAGAGGCCGGGATGGGAGTGCTTGACCTCAGCCAAGTCTGCCTCAAGCGCTGCTGCAGAGTTGTTGTGGGCAGGCCTCGGTTGCCTCTTCAGAGTGGAAAGGGGGAAGAGGAGGAGAAGGGAGAATTAGAAGTTAAATATATCCCTCAACAGGAATCCCTTCAGCTGCAAGCCCTGCTAACAACAGTCCGCCGGAAAAAAAAATGCTGGGTAATTCTCAGAGTAACATTTGTAGTGCTTCAGTATTAATTACTGCCTTTAAATAAATCGCATTGGGCCTAACCTAAGAGAATCAGAGTCCCTTCTCTAGTTTTCTAAGCAAGATTTCACAAAATAGCTCTTAAAATTATTCCAGTAAGAAAGACTTTGAAATGCCTTTTTAAAATACATCAAAGAAAAAAGTGAACTTTTTCTCTCATTTACGTTTATCTTTTCTTCTTCTAAATGTCTTCCTGTATCAAAATACAGTATTAATTAGCTCTTTTCTCCTATTTATCCGCACCCATTTTCTGGCTACATGCACTTAAAATGTACTCAATAAAATGAATTACAGACACTTAAAATGAGTTAGCATACATTGAATTGAAAACGGGAGCAGTACTTACAATATTCCACCACCCACAGAGCCTTCCCCCCACACACACTCAAAGCCCTGACAAAGCTTTGCCTAACTGGGTTGTCTTAAAATTAGATAGTTCTTCCTTTGGCTAAAATCATCTTCGTGCTTCTTTACATACTATTATTTAGCTATGGCCAAAAAGCATGAGCACGCAATTATATTTCCTCAAGGTGTAGAAAATAAGAAGAACAACACCAAACATGAAATGTAGGCAAGTGCCTGGCAAATCTGCTCTAAAACCTTGTTTGATTTATTGGCAGGAAATTGTTCTAAATCTCTTTTTTCTCTAAATTCTCCCAATATTTCACATGCATTTTCTACCTTTCCATTCAACTGGCAGAAATTTGAGAGCCTATATGTATGTCTCTCTGACCTCCCCTCCTTAAGTCCAAAATCTTTGAGTCTGCATCTGACACAAACTCTAAATCTAGCTAACTGCAGACACTGAAACATTCATACAGTATGATACATTTTAAAAAATGTTTCATCAGACATTGAAAAAACAACCGCTCAGCCAAAACCAATACTTTCAATGATTTAAGTGGGTTTTTTTTGCATTTATTCTCTCACGGGATAAAAATGAAGCAGAAACTACTTCATTTTTCCATTCGATCAGATCCTTTTCAAAGGCAGAAACTACATCCCAATTTGTTTTGCACACGGCATTCATAGTAGAGATTTCCTGACATTCGACTTCAACAGCTCTAAAAGGTCCCAGTCTCCCCTCTTCCTTTATACCCACTGTAGGAGGAGGCTCCTTTTCTTTCCAAGGCTGACCCTTGCCTGCCTGCACAGCCACCTTATCTTTTTTCCCTTTGTTTCATTGCTTCTTCAATTCTCCACTCTCTCCCTCACATTTCCAACATGCTCTCGGTCACTGATTTTTGTCCTTCTGCTTATAAGCGCAATACCAGAGTCTCTTAACATTTTGTCTAAGAAGTGCACAGGCAGAATCAAAAGAATTCGGGGCAGCACTTATTCAGGGCACACAAAAAACCCCACTATATTTTAGTCATTTTGTGTCCTCCAGTGCCTCTCACACAGCGCTTATGCACAACTGGGACTTGACAAGTGTTTGATTAATTTAATAAAAATAACCTTCTTTTGCCATCTTCGGCTACTGCTTTGTGTCTATATCCCTATATCTCTAAAGACTTACGTCAATCTCACCAAGTCCCTGTTCTCGCGAGACTGGGTTGGGGGTGATCACTCAGACTGATTCAAAATTTCAGCTTTATCTGTGACCTCTCTGCAGCCACAGATGAATGAAACTCTTAGATGAAACTCCTCCATTTGCTTCAAGAGTGATGAGATCACTATGGCCAGGCTCTCTCTATGCATTTCCTTCTGGGCTTTTTCTCCTTTAGCCTCTCTGATATCACTTGCCTATGTGCCAATTAAATTCTACACCTCCATCTCCTAAGCTTGCCTACCCTTAATCAAACTTCCTGCCAGAGAATTCCACTAGGCAAAACAGCATTAATTGAAATGAAAATAAGTGCCAAAAGACTCACCGGCAACATGAACTGACTCAAGTTATCAGTCACCATTGTTTCTGTATCCCTGTAATTCATAATCACTGAGTCTGGTGAATTCGCAAATAATTTTTTACGTTTTTACTGTGACTAGCCAGATTATTGAAACTCCACACATGCAGTTTAAGTCTCCATTAGCTCATTTCAGTTCCTATGAGCCTGTAATGCATCACCAAGAGCAGTTTTTTTGCCTTAAATTTGTGTCACTCTATGTTTTAGAACAATCCCCACATTACTCATCTGTTTTACTCACTTATCTCAACACAGCCCATGTTTTACATGGCCTCTTTCAATATCCTGTCTATTACCTTACAGGGTCTATTTTTATCATGTGTTCACATATGTTGTTCCCTCACAAAGATTACTCACTACCAAACACAGACCCTTTATCTGAAATTCAAAGTTCAAATTGCTTAGCATTCAAGATCTTCTATAAACTAGCATAAACTACTTGGCACACTTGTGTGCAACACGATCCAGAGACTATCCTAATCACCTTGGCTAAAGCAAACACATCTCTAAACTCTGAGAAAAATAAGTTCAAGAACATTTCTGTGACACTTAACCCAAGACAACAGATAAAATGATTTCTCTTAATTCCCCACAGTCCCTAAACATTTCTATTCTTAGCAGGCCCTCAAACAGATTATCAACTAATGTCAGCAGCAATATTATAAACTGATGAATTTTGCCCCTATGTTCATGTAGATGATGCTTTCATCTTCAGAATTTAAAATGAAACTAAAATAAATGAAGATGTTACCCTTGTCTACAATAAACTTTCATCTGGAAAATTTAAAAACAACAACTTAAAATGAGCAGACTTTTTTTTTTTGGCACTGGGGATCTAAAACTCGTGTCCTTGGGCTTGCAAGGCAGGCAAAACCACTGAGCTAAATCGCCGGCGCTAGACACATTCTTCAGTGACTAAACTTAGAACTTGGTACTTCCATATGAAAAATATGTGTTTCTATTGTTGGACTTTTAATTTAATTGTAATATTACAAACTATAAATGGGTTCAAGTGTAACTGTCACTAATCTTTCCCTAAATTAATAAACTCAAACTACGTAATTATATATCCATATATTTACAGGCTCTAATGAGTTAAATTCCTACAACAGAGTTCCCATATACTTAAACCTTGCTTCCACTAGGTTCATATTTTATATAACCACAGAATTTATCTAAACTAAGAAACTAACACAAGTACATTATTACTCTTAATCAAACTAAAGACCTCATTCAGGTTTTCCTAGTTATTCATTAATGTCATTTTTCTTTCCCAGAATTCAATTCAGGATATTAACATCAGAGGTTTTGATTTTTCATTTATTTTAACAAAAGTCCTTTCAAAGATCTTAGGGATGACAACAACCAAATTATAGTCATAGAATATGCCTTGAACTTAAAAGGGAAAAGAAAGTAAAGGCACTATCCTAAAACCATGTCATAAGTCACCCATTACACACACAAAATATCAAACAAAACATCATATTCAGTATGGCGTCCTGCAGAAAGGAATGGTTTTCATCAAGTACTTTTAATCCTTTTGTGCCTAGTGTTCCATTTTTGGAACGCCCATAACAACAGAACATAATAAAATTTTTTCTCTTCAAAATGAATTATCCTAGGTAACATATATGAATTTTATGCAAAAAATTTTAAAAACTGCAATCTTTGGCATACATGGGTTTAATATAAAACTATAAGATCGAGATTTAATATCCCTAAAAGGTATATGCAAAAAATATAGTCACAAGGACTGGAATATTGGAATATTACAATTGGCTTTAAAATGCTTATAAAACCGACTTCTTTCTGTATTTAGTGGTAATTCTTAACCTGCTTTGTTAATTCCTCACCTCAGAAAGCATCCTACAGCCAGAGTGGCGATGTACTTGTAATTGATAATGATCTGTCAACAAGACATTACAGACCATCTTTAAGCAAAAGCTGTAAAGTCACCAATGGCAAAACTGAATAGCAACCGCTTTCTCCATTAAAACCATTTGTCAACTAACATTCAAGAATTTAAAAGAAGAACAAGTCTTCTTATTAACAGAACTCAATGAAGATTCCCTAGGAAAAGTCTGGTTTTCTAGATACTATTTCAAGAGCTGCAGTAATACAATCTAATGGACTGCCTGCAAGATTGTGGACGTCACTGTCCTCTTATCTCTGCCCTGCCTGTGTGAATTACAGAGCAATTAGCCCACAGAGGTTTACTACTTTATACTATCATCACACTCTGAAATGTAAGACCTTTCTCCTTTTCAATACCAAAGGAAGGCAAATGTATGAGTATGTAATTCAATGCAGATTTGTTAAAATAATTTAATGTAAATAAACAATCTAAATAATTACAAACCACCAAATTAAACAAACATTGACTTTAGAAGGGGGGAAAAGCCAAAGAAAGCAAAGAATATGAGGATTCCATAAACTGCTGAATGAATTAAACATCTGAATAAATGTACTCTATGCTATGTAACCATAACTGAGGGAAAAACCTAAAAGAATAGTAGGTATCTTGGCAAAATTCTTCTCATCAATCTTCCTTAAGCCATTACTATCTTCTGCTGCTATATTTCATTAAAAACAGCCAAAAACCATACTTTTTTTACTTCAAACCATAATACAAACCAAACTTTCTTCTGTTCTCCTGATGGACCATTCAAGAGAAAAAATATTAAAATGGAACAAATTTTAAACTTAGACAAGTAAGTACTCCATTAAGATAATTAATTTAATTCTGAAAAATAGCCAGTAATTATGTCTGAAAATATACAGCAATGAGGTGCAAGGCACAGCTTTAATTCCGTTAATAGCTCTGGGCTGGATTTTCTATAACCAAGAATTATTTCGTTGCAGCTTTAAGTTTGGCACAGAGGGCAGTAAAGAATAATTAAGGAAATCAAATTCACAAGAAATGTCTTTTGAAATGTTGTCTTTCTGTTATTAAAGTGAAAAGTTTCTTTTAATGGAAGTTTGCCCAACTCCCTGATCACCAGCAAATGACTGCCTGGAAAGCAAGAGGACAGAACTGGTGAGGAAGGGGCTGCAGCCTCCCTGGGAACTCTGCACACCTCTCACCAGAAGCCAGGCAGAGGGACGCTTCCTCATTCGCCCCCTCCCATCTCTGGTATGCTCTCAACAGAAGAATCCTCAAATAGCACACACTTTCCTTAAAAGCAATAATATTCCATTGCAATGAACCCAGTTAATTCCTGTATATTCATTTCTTAAAAAACAGTAAAAAGTGAGCCTGCTACTAGATGTACAAGAAGCAAAAGGCTATCTGAAGGCTCACGTCCAAAGGGCAAGGGGCAAACTTAAGTGTTCCCCACTGCCAAACCACTGGACAATTCTCCAGCATCATAAATAGAATGAGTGACTTTTTTTTTTTTTTTTAAAGGAAAAGGCTTCCAGGAGTATAGTTCACGGTACCTGGAGAAAACAGGTGGAGCTCTCGGCATTCTGAGGCCAAGGACTAGAGAATGGCTTTCAGGCCAGGGTCAGTTCTGAAGTCAAGGCCAGCTGGCTCCTAAACACACAAGCACAATTCCACCAGCCAGCCAAACTAGGGACACTGAGCATGTGTCTTGATCCAACCAGGAGACACTATTCCAGGAGACCAATGAGGTAGACACAGCAGACCTTGGTATTCAATGGTATTCAAGAAGCATCACAAAGTGGCGCGACCACTACCCAGCTGGAGTCCTTACTATTTATAGTAAGAGCCAGTCACTTGATGCTCTTGAGCCGGGTTCTTCCTGTTAAGTGGAAACACCCTACCTCCCAAGGTTGCTGAGACAATTACACGACATATGCTATTATTAGGAAAAGGTACACACACACACACACACACACACACACAGAACAAGAAAGGCTCTATGGGATAATATTAATTTAAGAGGAAAGAAATACTTTAAAATTTAGTACTTCATCACTCCAAGTTATTGATCTATCCAACATAGATGCTAAGACCATAGGTAAAAGTTGTTGGGAAATAGGTCATTCACATGGTCAAAGTATCACCCCACAGACTGCCTAGTTTCACCAATAATGTGATACAACTGGAAACACAAAGCATCATTTAGGACCTGCTCCTATGAAAAATACCCAATCTGAATTTAAATCTGTGAAAACAATAAAAAAAAAATCAGACAAATGTCCAAATAGTGGACGAGTAACAGGACTGCGGTGGAACCTTCCAAGTACCAATATCACAATGCAAAATAGCTTGAGGACTATTCCAAAGAAGAGTAAAGAGAGAGGACAACAAAGATGATCTTTGTGTGTGAATCTTGGAGTGGAGGGGAAATGATGTGAAGAAAAAAGTCCTGTCAAGGATCTTTCTTGGACAACTGGAGAAAGGTGACTGAGAACTGTGCCAATGGAGGTACTAACTGTACTGCACTCACATATGTAGGAAGTTGTCCTTGTTTAGAAGATACCCACTGCAGTATTAATGGGCAAAGTATTATGGCTGTCTCTCACTTTCAATAGGTCAGCACTTACAAAAAGACACGAGTATGTGCATATGAGTGCACACACAGACACAAGTAAAAGTGAGAAAATGTCAACTGGTTGGTCTAGACGATGAAAATATAGTGTTTGCTCTACTATTAAAATTTCCTGTAGTTATAGGAGACAGGATAAATAAGACGGGCCCTTCTTGCCACAAGATTGGGGTTCTTTGCTTTTAGCACACGTCTCTACCAAAAGCGAAAAGTTAAGTGAGTACGTTGAGAGAAGCAAGCGAAAACAAAGAAGAAATTTTTCAAACTCAACTCATCTATAACTCATCCGTGATGACTAAAATGTGGATTTACGGCAGGAAAGCGATATACATTTAAAGCAGCCCATGAAAGATTATTACTGCAAGAGTAAATTCCTCATGCTAAACAAACCACAGACCTCTGTAGGCTTCCACATGTCTGGCTAGGTCATAAGGGCAAGACAGGTAATAAGCAAAGCCAGCGAGCCCCATGAGACCTGTGTCAAGGGTTCCACCATTCCAACTTGTAGCTTCATTCATTCACAAAATAATAAAGTCAAAAAACGAAGAGAAAAAGAATTCCAAACAACCTGATGTACTATCCTCCCCATGGGTGATCCTGTTAGTATTTTTTTCTGAGTTGGTCTAAAGGTTAGTGGAAAACGGATTTCTAGGCACAGGAGTAACAAGAAGTAGAATTTCCTGGCGTCTCGTTTAAGCTATTTAAAGAAAAGTATGAGGAATATTATTGTCTTACTAAAACCAATAGTCATTTAAGTCATCCAACAAAAGGAGTGTATTCAGAAAAGAGCTTTCTGTAGTATTTTTAAAACCCAGAATTTGATCCTAGAAACTGAGAGATGGAATGAACCTCAGATGTCATCTACATGAGTTGCTCTGCAACACTCTGACAACTTACATGGCATGTATGTATCTTCATAAACATATAAAGGAAAAGAAATGAACAACACCAAGCACTGCTATTTGTAGCACCGACTAATATTTAGTATTTTCTCCTGTTTGAAATAAATGCTGACGATAGCCAGTGAACTGATTTCACTGCACACTCATGAGTCTCTGAGGGTGAAGTTTGAACACGAGCACGTGCGATGTTCCAGGGACAGCCCGCCCGTGGGAGACAGCCTCAGTGCCAAGAAGGGAACACAAACCGATCACCCAGCCCCATTAATGCTCCTGCTGACCCACTGGGGCCCTTCCTCCGCTGGGTGGAGGGGAAGGTGGGAAGGAGTAGGCGAAGTGGGAAATCCAGGGGAAAGGAGAAAAGGGAGGGCAGGGGTATGGGGAAAAAATAAGAACCAAGATACATCATGTAAAGGTACAAGGTCCCAATGATGAATGTATACCTAAAAATCTACCAATAAACACAATGGAGTAAAAAAACAGTAAACTGAGGCAGCGCCTGGCGGGAGGGAGTGACCTTTGAAGGGACACATGCAGATGGCAACGAGAGAACCTTACAGTGAGCTAAAAGAATAAAGAGAAAAGCAGCCGCCAAGACCCAGAATGGAACAGGTGTCCTAAGGTGGGTGCTGGGACTAGGGAGGAAACAGGAAACCTGGTAGGCACCAAGTGAGCCTGTGGAAACCCGGCAGAAGGTGAACAAGCTGGGAATCAGTGCACACCACAGGATTTCAACTTCTATTTAAGGATATCATTTCGAGAGCTCTGGCTGCAGTGCAGTGTTTGAGGGTTTTACTTTTTAAGGTCAACTTTTGGTTGCTCTTTAACTGGTACAATCCAGACCCTAATCATTTGTTGGTTATGTGTGCTCCATATACCCTCTCCCAGTTTCTGCCTTGTCTTTGTATGTAAGGTATCGTTTGATGAACAGATGTTATTCATTGCAACTGAGTAATAAATGCTATGATTTTTTTTTTTAATCAGCTTGAGCTCTCTGGGACCCATTTTAAAAATCTTACTCTATCCTGAGATAAAAAAAGATTTTTCCTGGATTTTATTGGATAGAGGGGAGTTTTAAATGGGGGTGGTGGTGGTAATGCTTCTAGGAGGGACTTCTGCAGATAATGAGATCTATAAATCCAACTTCCATTTTTTCCTACAAGAGCGAGGACCCCTCCAGAAATAAGTGTTGCTAGCATCTAACTTCCCTTCTACTGCCCTACCTGCCCACTCGGACATATGTGAGTACACTGGCCTACATGACGACAAATATATTTTAAGCTACAGTGTGTAGACCAGCTTCAGTTGGCCTAAGTTAAAACTAATAACTATTTTGAGCTAAAAGTGTATAAAACCAGCTTAAATTAGGGCACTAAAGCATTGAAATTTTTTAAAGTTTAGAATGATGAGTAGAATAGATTTGAGAATGGCAAGAAGGAAAGTCAGGCAGCCAGCTACTCAGGAATCCAAGAGTTTAAACCAAAAGCTGATGAGTGAGTGATGGATAAGGGTTGCGTCAGTACAGGCTTTGAGGAGGAGGAGGAGGAGTTGAACTACAGGGCCAACTGTAAAGGCATGGCTACGTAATAAAGGGAAGGGGTACACGAATGACAAAGGGGATTCCAGCTGCCTTGAAAAGGTGGGCCGGGCATCAAATAACTGGGTGGATGGCTGTACCATTCAGCCAGATGGTCAGAAGAGAAGAGGAATACAATTTTGTCTTGGGACCTTTTTTTCTCATATTACAAAAGTTATGTGAAATGCAAGCAGAGTGGAAAGAAATTAAAAGTCAAATATAACTTTACCAGCCAAAGAATATACTAGTAGAATGTTTTTTAATCTATGTAGCATTTCTTTCAATGTATATATATATATATAAGCATTTTAAAATAAATATAATATCAAGCTATTTTATGGCTTGGTCTGTTCCTTCTTTTACCTCTTAGTGTGTATCAAGAACACTTTCCCATGCCCCTAAGCAATGCTGTCTAGATATAAGAGTGCTCACTTAAGTAGTCTCTAATCGCTGCAGAGGGGATTTTCATAGATATGTAAGGACAGACATCGTGGCATTAAATTATAAATACACATATTAAAATATAATTTTTAATTTTATATGCACACACACACACACACACACACACACACACACACACACACGTCAACGCAGTCCTTCTTTAAGCCACAGAATACCCAAATAAGAGTGGCCTAAATGCTAGAGGGCTTTATTCGTAGAGGTAGTGAGGCCAGCGTAGGGCTAGGCTCTGGGTCCACTTCTAATTCTTCCAGCCTCCTTCACTTCCCATTCATTCCGCACAAGAGGTAGTCTTACCTCCCTGCCGTCCCTCACACCCTCAGGCAATTGCTAAAATGCAGAAAGGAAGACACTTCTCTCTCCATTTATCTACTGTTAGGGATACAAACTCTTCTCTCAAGGACTCAGGGTCCCAAGCCCACAGCTCACCCGTAACAAGACTGGAAGGAGCCTCCACAGGAGAAGCCAGGAGCTGCCAGCAGAGGGGAACCAACAAACAGCCCCTCCATCTGACTTGGCTCACAGGGCATCCTGACAGTGTCAGCTGAGAGAAAGCTGAAACAACTTCCGAGCTTTTCAATCCAAGTAGACAGCAACTTAAATTGTTTCTTTTCTTGCCCTCAACAATTTCTTCTCCCAATATTAATTTGAGCAGAGCTGTGTCTACAAATTGCTTTGAGTCAACCCAGAAATACCCTGGGGAAATTAAAAAAACAAATGACTGCCAGTTTGCTTTGGGGACCAGAAGGGCACTGCCCTTGTTGGTCAGGGAGACAAGGCGGAACTAGACCAACTCTCCCAGCTTCTTTATGAATCTATGAAGGAGGGAGAGGGTGAAGAAGAAAGGGGAGAGGGAGAGGGATGGAGGACGAAGGAGGAAGAGGGAGAGGAAGAGAGAATCACAGGGAACAGACTCGCCGGGGAGCTAACTCGGGAAGGGTTCGGGAATGGGGCACTTTGGGTGTTTCTTAGGAGACTTACGTGGGGAGAGTTAGGGATAACTTGTTCAGTACGTTAACATCCACCTTTTCAGTTTGCAATATTACTATCCTGCAAAGTAGCTGGATAAAAATGGAGAGATAATCATAGAAAAAAACCCACAGCTTATCACAGAGCAATGAAGTAAATTTAAGATAGGACTACCCAAAATCTCAGAGCAATTCCTGTGGTTTCTAACTTATTAATGTCTCCCTAGCCACCCACTAATCTTCCGCCACTCATCTCACCTTCTTCAGCCACTGATGACTGCGGGTAGCTAAACTCTGAATCAAGAAACCCCTCCAACACCCTGAACACCATTTAGAAACAAATTCTTTGTAAATTCGTATTTCCAGGTTTCGGAGCAACCATTCAGCAATACTTCCACACATTTCTACAGATAAAATACTCTCTGTTTCCATGCATTTCATGAAATATTTTTACTATTTCCTATCAGGACCTTACATAATTCTAATCTTAAAAGGCATAGGCTCAAACTTCCTATTTGCATCATGGGACTCTGCGAATCTGTAGGTCACAAACCCACTTCTCTATGAATGTACAGTCTCCCATTACACAGTCTTGTAAACATTACAGAGACCTAATAGGTAGCCCAATACCCAAACATAAAATCCTAGACCACTGGTGACGAACATATGACATGCAAGTTATTGGATTTTTCTTTTAAGACAAAAGATGTTGGTGTATGAGTTTTTGTTTTGTTTCTAAACTAAAACCTCAGTATTCAGGTTTAATTGCAGTGTTGCCCTTCGCAATAAATGAGTCTGGTTGCAGGTTCGCCATCAGTGTCCTAGACTGAGAGACTTGGCTTTAAAACACCTGCTTAGTAGTGGTGTATATGACAACTTTTGATTTTTACACTTAAGTGTAAGATACAACAGATAGGAAGCAACACAGTATGATTCGAAAGTATCCAACCAATCTATGGAACTAATAATGTAAGTCAAAGAATTTAGGTTAGCCAATTAGTATATATACCAGGCACAGTTAATTTCCATTTTTCCCTCAACACTGAACTACGGACAATCCTAACAGTGGAACTCAGGATATAAAAAGAATATGTAAAAGAAAGAAGAATATGAACTCAAACAAGAGCAGCCTAACCATTAAATATGTGAGTTCTTGAACTCAGTGGAAGTTGGATTTTGATTACTGGGTGGTCTTTAGAAAACTTCTCCTTCCTGCATTGCACTGGTTTTATCATTTGTAAAGCTAAAATAATAATATTTCCTTCTGCAAGGGCTAATGTGAAGATTAAACAATATAATGCAAATATGTAACACAAAGCAATTCTCAATGAGCATTTGCTCTAGGGTTACCCTTTTAAGAAAAACAATACAAGCCTAGAGACATAGTAAACCTAGAGAAAAAAACAACACACAGGAACCCACACTTTAAAACTAAACTTCTATAATTGTCAAAACAAAAGGCTTACAAAGTCATACAATGTTAAGACTAGACCAGTGAGACCAGACCTTTTAGAGACAAGTGCCCAAAGTGCAACCCCAAACCCACTGATTTATTGCTAATTGCCAACACTGAAATTAAACCCGAACACTGAGGTTTTAATTTAGGAAAAACTCTCATTAACATCATTTGTCTTAAGAGAAAAACACAGTAATATGTGTGCCATTGTTTCCCACTATTGGACTGGACAGGACTTTACTATCAAAACTAGCCTTTTACAGATGAGAAAACATGAAACCGAAAGATCACACTGTTAAGTCACACCCTGTAAGTCATTACAGTGGTACCTTGGTTCACAAACTTAATTCTTTCCACGATTCTGGTGGCAAACTGAGTAAGACAAGAAAAGAATCAAATTGAACAATTCAATGTTGACCTTAAGGGGGAAATTTGATTTAGTTCTCATCCAATTAGGTTTTTGATCCGAAATGGAAAGCATGGAAAAAATTATGCTTGTGAACCAAGGTACCACTGTTTCATCTATCAGCCAATGCTTCCTCTCAATCTTGACTCAAACCTATGGCAGTAAAGTCCATTCAAGAATATAGCTCAAAATTTAACAAATATTTATAAAACAGCATTATAAACAAATTATTGCATGTTCATCGAATAATTACTTAACATTTGTTGTACAAATGTTTAGTGAAAATGAGGAATTATCTATTGTTGTAGGTGCTACTAGTATGACTATAACAAATAAGAAAGTAACAACAAACAAATCAATGACAAGTGCTGGGGGGAAAACAAAACAGGCTAACAGGATGGAGAACACACTAGATGAAACCTCACATGACGAGGGCTGCCAGCCAGGGAAATCTTTCCTGAAGAGAGGATGCGTGTCAGGACACGGAGAAGGGCATTCCAGAGGACCAAACAGCTGGTGTCCACTCCCTGGCTAAGAGAGTTCTGGGGCTGAGCCAGGGACAGAAGGCAGAGGCCAGTATGGCTTAAGGGCACCCGAAGAGCGTGGCAAGTATGAAAAGTTGGAAAGGTGGACAGAGGACAGCTCACAGTGAGTTTGTAAGCCATGGGGAGACACTCAAGGCTTTTTTTTAAGCAAAAAGGATAACTGCTGGAAAACTGTAAGCACAAGAGCATCAAGATCCAATTTATATCTTAGAAAAAGATCACTCTGGTAACTGTGTGCACACTAGCATATAGAAGACAAACGCAAAAACCAAGCATCCTACTTAGGAGTAGGCTGAGGGGGACCAGCTGGCAGAATTCCATGAAGAAAGGGCAAATGGGAAATGCATTAGCAATGGAGAAAACAGAACAGTTAGGAGGCAGATCAGACCATTTTTGATAAAAGTTCTCCTGTTGAGCTTGGATTTTTTTTGCCCTTCGTCCATCACCCGTCTTTAGGACACTGACAATAAAGACCTAAAGTCCTGAGGAACACTGCACTGTGAAGAGCAGGAGACAGGAAAGAACACATGCACAGGGGAAGAGACAATGTACATAAATGAAAGCTACAATAACCAGGAGGGCACGGCACTAGTAAAAGAGACGAACAGTTCAATGGAAGAGAACAGACCCCAAAACAGACTCACACCTATGGTTATTCGATTTTCCAAAATGGTACAAAGAATTCAATGGATAAAGAACAGTCTTTTTAACAAATGATGCTGGAACAATTCAGCAAGATATCCACCCAAAAAATAAACTCTACCTGCTTCTCATACCATAAACCAAAGTTAAACTGGATCACAGGCCCAAGCACAACACTTTTCTCAAAAGGTATGCAAGAGAAAGTCTTTGTAGTCTTGAATTAGGCAAAGACTACTTAGAGACAACATCAGATGGACAAAAGAAAAAATAATTCAAAGGCCATAATTTTTTAAAAAAAGATGACATATGGATAAGTATATTTGAAAAATAAAGGATTCATATTCAGAATATTGAAGAACTTTAAAACTCAAATATTAAAAAAACCTCACCCAAGGCCGGGGGTGGTGGCACACACCTGTAATCCTAGCACTCGGGAGGCTGAGGCAGGAGGATCACTGTGAGCTGGAGACCAGCCAGGGCTACATAGTGAATTCCAGGGAAGTCTCAACTACATAGTGAGACCCTGTCTCAAAACAAAACAAAACAAAAACAAAACAAAACTCACCCAATTAGAGATTTGAACAGATACGTTATCTCAGAAGATATAAAGGCAACAAAAACATAGTAGAATGCACTAAGTACCTGTTAGAATGGCTTAAAAAAATCTCAAAAACATACAATTCCACGGGCTGCAGAGGATGCAAAACGGCACGGTCACTTTGGAAAACAGACTGTCAACTACTTAAAACATGAACTACACACTGACACTTAACTCACAACCCCACTTCTGGGTAATCATCCAAAGGAAAGGAGAATTTACATTCACTTTCACAAGCCTGTATGTGACTATTTCTTGTGATGTGATTCAGAATCACTCAAAACTGGAGAAAACCCCCATTCTCCGTCAAAGAGCGAATGGATTTAAAAAATAAAAAACAACACAAAACCGGTGTGCTAATACAACAGCATACCCCTCAGCAATAAAAACCTACTGATACAGCAACCGCATGGACAAATCTCCAAGCCCTATGCTAAATTAAAGAAAACCCGAAAGGCTACATTATGCATAATTCCATTCATAGGTCATTCTACAAAAGGCTTCCTTTGGGAGAATGAAACATTTTAGTTGTTGCTAGGGCTGGGGTAGGGAGAACTGTCTACAAAGATAAATAAGGGAACCGGGACAGGGGAAAACTGCTATGTCTTGAGAGCAGCGGCAGTTACATGGCTATGTTTAATTGTCAAAACCAGAACTGTACACTGAAATAGGGTAAGTTTCATTTTATATAAATTATACCTTGATAAATCTGATTTAAGTGTATCAATAATGAATATGTATTTCTGGATTCCTAATTCCAAGTACCTGAAAATGCATCTGCACATATAAAAAAAATACAAATCTGTAAATGTCTACAGCCTCATTTTTATCATGTTCTCTACATTTTTTCTTTGTTCTCATACCCTTGGAATTTAAAGATTTTGTGAAATTAAAATTTGTAAATTAAAAGTTGATTATGGGTAGTAAAATATAAAACCCAAAAGATTACAACTATCAAAGTGTAAGATGACTTCAATAATACTTTGAGGATTTCAGAAAACATTTTAAAATATCATTCAAAATGAAAATCAAATGTGTCCCTTTAACATGTCCCTGTAGGCTTGAACTGGGGGTACGTGCATGACTCTCCCACCGGGAGGTTTATACACTGGTGGTACAAACAGATCTAATCACCTTTATCAGCCTTTTTACTAATAAAATTAAGAAAAAGCTGCCAGATAGGACAGTCACAAATGTACCACCAGAGGTTCAAGTCACCCAACAGAGAGGTACAAATTATCATCCTGTTGTAAATGTGTTAGCAGGATTTGGTAAGGCATTAAAATATTTGTCAAACGGAAGAGTAGGTCTAACAATAAAATCACGCTTACCATTCATTAAATCAAAGGGCTCTAACCTTTTCAGAAAGGCTCTTAGGAAAACATTCTAATATTGTGACCATGCATTCATTTTTCAATAGAATGATTTCCAAACTGGGGAACCCCAAAACACAAAGAAAAGTCCTCAAACCTTCACCTACCTGCTAAGTACCCGTCAGGTAGTCATTGAGCCTTAGGTGCCTTACTGCCCACGCTTCCTCCCTCCCTCTCAGCTTGGTGGGACCCAAGAGAGGTTGGATCTACAAGTAAAAAGGCCCTGACTAAGTAAGGGCAGTCGGTAAAGTACCTAGAGGAACAGTACTGTAAAGAAGTCCCCAGTAAGAAAAGTGGAAGGACTCTGGGCCCAAACCCGCAACTGCCAGCTGAGGAGCTAACTGGAGTGAAACTACACCTCTGCATCTGACAGGTCCTCATCTGCCAGCTCGGTCCAGGGCTCCCTGACAAGGGAAACTGTACAGTTCAGTGGAAGCTCAGGTTCACATGCCTTAAAGCTGCATCAGACAACCACTCGCATAAATAAACTCTGCCACCATTCTAACACTGCATGTTCTACTCTACCCAGCACGGCAAAAGTGTGCTGACTGGTGGAAAAAAAAAAAAAAGAGAGAGAGAGAGAGAAGGAAGGTCCTCCCTAAACAGATGGAAACAGATGGAAACAGAGTAGCAGTGTAACAGGTCAGTACCAGTTTAGAGGTGGGAAGAACTGACTGACGGGTTTGTGGACTCTTCTTCCAGGGAAGTTCTGTAAGAGAAATTAACTAAGTCCACATCACAAGGAACAATTGAATATTCTTATTCCTTACCTAGTGGGGTTTTTTTTTGGGGGGGCGGCTCTGAAGTTGAAGCTGAAATTACTTAAATACAGAAGAGTCTCTGTTATGAGAGAAGAAAAATTACTGCCTCTTAGAGCCTCACTGAACTGCAGCAAGAAGACTGGATCATGACTGTGTCACTCAAAAACAATGTCACCTCTTGCTCCACAGTACATGAACCAGTTAAGAGGGGTAGAGTAAAGAAATGCCAACGAAGGTAACGAAGGATGGGATCCCAAACTTTCTTGGCCTTAGTGCCAGCACAGCTCTGCAAGGACAGTAAGCAGGAGCCCACAAGTCCCAAAACCAGAGGATATCTTCAAACCAGCCTCCACCTCCTCAAATTTGGCACGTGATGCAACTTAGGGCCAGGGTAGTCTATGAAACCTTTAAGCTCCAGGCATTCGGTAAAGACAGCCACAAAGGTGACATTGGAGAAAACACATTATCAACTGATAGCTCATTCTGAAGTACATTCTACAGTACATCTGTTTAAAAAAACGACCAGTACTAATGAGGTGAGAGAAGCAGAATAAGACAGAAAAGCTTACCAGTAAGGTTCCTGCAAAGCAGATTTTTAAAAATGTAGATACTGAGTGGTAAAATTGGAGCTGATGAAGGTATTTTACACTCAGAATTCCCATCAGAAAGACCATGATTCTAGCATGTGACCACCGCTGCCTATCTATAGTAAAAAGCCTTTAAAGAGCTTGAGGTCTAGGAAGTCAAATCTTGAGTGCCTTAGTTCCTCCATGAAATGGATGGACAGGGTTAATTTCAAAATGATCCCCAGAAGAGGAGGGGGCCTAGAGAAAATGAATCAAGGCAGAAGGAAAATTAAAACTAGGAGGAATGCTTGAGTCTGTCTGGAGTCTATGTAATCTAAATGGCAGCTCGCTGGGACCCTCGAAGTGTGGCTTCTCACAAAGCCCCACTCCATTCCCCCCAAAAAAACTACTGGAAGGAAGTGAAACCTTCATTCTGCTACCCAAGCCCTAGGACTTATATCATAGGTGCAATGACAAGAGAAAAGGACGGAGAGGTAGAAAGTGGGCCCATGAAGGACAATGCTGCTTTTATTTAGCTCTCTGGGTACAGCCAAAAGCACAACAAAACGGTGCCCTTGGAAGGCTCTTCATGAACAAATATAAAGGAATGAAAATACTGCTCTTGGATACTTTAATTCATTTTCATTTTTGTTAAGAAAGTAGTACACTTTACATTTTATTTCAAGTTTTGTGTAACTGGAGGCCGTGTGTCCACAGGGGTGTCTATGTCACTTACTTCCAATGTAAGGGAGGGGACAGCACACTCACACTGGGGACTGCCACCCATTTGCATCTTTCCATTTTCTTGTCTAATGGCTAATTTGTGAAAATTACCACAATGGCTCATCCAAATGCCTTTGACACTTGGAATGGCAATGTTGAAATCTATAATGGAAAAGGAGGGGAGCACATTTTAAAATTGTCACACTGCAAGACCCTCTCAGAACGTCAGTCTAGAACGAACGAATGAATGAGTATTTACTCACAAAGGCACACACAAATATGTAAGCAATTTAAGACACAATCCTATGACAAGGACAATAAAACAAAGTGCTACAAGTGGGGACAAAACAACCCCTCCAAGGTATTGTCTTTCTTTTTTTAAACTCAAACACATAGGAGGTAAAAGCAAAGTCATTTAAATCATTTCCTTAGTAATACAAGTAATATTTAAATAGATTTAATAGTGCTGCTCCAAACCAATGAATTATGGGTTTAAAACCTATTAAAATGTAATGTTTTTTTCCTGAGCTGAGAGGAGAGAGATTTAAATCCACTGAATTTTAATATTTCAGCTTGAGCTGCAGGAGGTAGAGAAAGTCCAAATGAACTATTCCATCAGCACCATTCAAGCATGAACATTTTAATCAGTTTTACTTCCTTGGAGTTCTCTAACACAGTTTACGCTGTCATTCTGAAAGCACTTAACACGGAGAGTGTGAAAAACCACCAAGGCTTGTTATTGCCTTCACAATTGATGGCAAATAATTTTGCAGACTTCCTATCATTAAAATGTCACTGCTAAAAATTGAGGTTCAGCATTTCTAGTGCTAAACTGCATTTTCCTGCAGCAACATGGCATACCTGTTCTTAAGGGACTTCAGTGGGGGGCTTTTTATTTTAATGCACATGATTCTATGAATTTTTTTCCGTAAAGATTTAGGGTCCAAAAGGTGGTAGGAAGGGTTCCAAAAGAACCACACTGTTTTAATTTATAAGCTAAACATTTTCTTGTCCAATGTTCACACTGACACAACTTTCTTTTTTAATGGCAGTTTTCTCATTCCAATTCTTACGAGGTTCCAAGTTTGCCTCCTTTCTTAAGCACAACTACACTCACAGCACGCACTGATTATATAGTGTAATGGATTCAAAAAACAGTTTAAGATAGTCAGATGACTCAATTTAATAATATAGGAAATGAAAACATCATTTCTAATTAGATCATATTACTGATTTAAAACTACAATTTGTGTGTTGTTCCAACAGTGTGATCTCACAGAGATTCTAATTGAAAAACACAGTGGCTAGTAGGACACATGACAAGATCCAGCTAGATATATAATGTTCCCCCAGCCCATTTAGGGGAACTCAGGGACAGCTGCGAGGAGGAAATGTGAAATAAAAACACAAAAATTAACTCTAAAATACAATACAGGAATTGTCCCGTTTTTCTCCCTTATAAATAAAAGATAAATGATATTTAACGTATTTCAATCTATCAACAGTTTTAAACTGAACATGACCTGTGAAAGAAATCATTATAACTGTGTTTCATTCCATTAAACACAACTAGCTTATTGTCAGGAGAACAGCCGCCTCTCCAGGTTTCGGGCTCACTTCGGCATTTTGCATTTAAACTGCATGGATCACTGATTTGGCTCATTTACCAATGAAGGTAGAATAATATTGCAGAGTTAAAAAGGTGCTTCATCAGATTTCATTAAGTCGAGGAACGCTGCTCGCGCCTGGATGACGCGCATACATACAGAGCAGAGGCATGTGTAATAAATAAATAAAGGTCTGCTGAGTTGGGTCTCTGCCTCTCAGGGGAAGAACTGTCATGCCCTCAGCATAGAAGATCGCTGTCAAGTTCGTTCTTAACAACACGGAAGAAAACTCTAAAATCGACCCCTGCTCGATTTTGGTAGCAAGCCAGAAATACCACCCCCTTACAACTCGCTCGTGCCTCAGAGCATACACAACAAGTGCATCTAAAATTGCACAAAAGCACAACTCTGGAAACTACTGGAAACGGGAGGTACCACCAGGGCTGAGAAAGGTCAAAGAACCTCCACAGCAGAAGCTCGAGTTCCTCTGTAACTGGGCTCTTGCCTTCTCACGTACACTAGGGTTCCTAAAACTCCCGGATTTGTATTCCTTCCTGGGCCATCTATTTTTCAGAACAATCGGAGTATACGATTTCGACTTCACGCCCCACCTAAGTACAAACAGCTTAGAACTCCACAAGCCGCACCATCTACAAAGCATGTGCCGCTTAGACAGGATGCAGGTCTACTGAGTTCAAGCAAGTTTTCAGATCACAAACTTAAGACTTATTTGAATAATTAAATCCATATCTACACAATGTCTGTTGGTTATAATCTAATAAATCATTTCCCTGAGAAAAAGCAATCTGTCAGCCGATTCAAAACAAAGTCTGTAAAAATAAAATCGGTATAGAACAATATTAAAGATACATTTGTTGGGGTGAAGAAAGGGATGGGAACCTGTGTGGATTTTCTCTCTTTCCTCATATTTTCAACCAACATCCAACCACATCAAAAATAACGTGCTTTTGATTTAGTTTAATCTTTCTGCTAGAGTCACTCAAAAATGACAAAAAAGGAAAAAAAAAAAAAAAAAAAAA
>NW_022900943.1:26850001-26862374 GCF_012274545.1 Fukomys damarensis | reverse complement strand
AAAAAAAAAAAAAAAAAGAGTCCACTTTCCTGGCAAAACCTGCCACCCACATAAGGATGGCTGGCTGTGTCCAAGCCATTCATACAAAGATAAACACTAAGCTAGGCAGGAGCTTGTGGGCTCTATTTACCAGGTATCACTGTATTTCCTCTCTCTAAACACCAGACTGTACAGTAGATGAGAAATGTAGGTGCTCTCGCTTCTGAGCCGTGGGAGATTTTATAACAAAAATACCCATACCTTCCTAGATGAATGCAACACGCACATGAAAACGTTTCAGGCTAGCATGGGTGGTACATACGCAGATGCTCAACTTCTAAAATAGGAAAAAAAAACTGAACATATTGTTGCTTTCTGGCGTTTCAGGAAATAGCTAATTGTGAAATGTATTCATCTCTAGTATCTACCTACTCCCATCTAGCAAAGGAAATGTTTGCCAAATGTTATTTTCGATTCTACGTGGCTTGTTCTGATTCAGCCTCTTCTTTTCAAGGAGCCGTCAGAAGGAAATAAAGGTTACTCTTTTCCATTTGTCATGTCTGCTAATTTACTACCATTTTTTTCTATGGTCAGAGGGACATAAGATAGAGCTGCAAACAGCCCATTAAAAAACAAGCTACAATCAGACTACCGGGTCCCCACCATCGGCTGAGATCCCAGAGTTCTGATTTTCTCCTTAAAAGACAGAGGCATAATTGAAGCGGTGTCTTCACTTCAGATTGATTATCAGGCGACCCTTATCCCCATCTTCACTCAGCAATTTGAATTTTAATGCAAGTAAATGGAATAATTAGCATTTCAAAGTATGTTTGATACACTGAGGGGAAAAAAGAGAAAAGACTTTTGTGTGTAATCTATACACAAAAGAAAGTACATATTCAGGAGGGGCAGAAAGGAAAGTGCAGTTAGAGAGGTCTTTATCAGAATAGTGGTAGGGAACTGATGATATTACCTGCACAGAGGTGAATACAGTGCTCTTCACAGCCAAAATTTCCCCCCATTATTATTATTATTTGTTTTAGCACAGTATTTTATTACTTGTTACCTTAATGTGAGAAAACAAAAACACAAGAGGAGTTGAAGGGACTGCCCAAACCCATGAATTCCAGCAGGCTTTTCATTCAAGATTTATATGACTACTGCTAGGAAGGATTTTCTAACTAGGATATCGATTTTTCAAAAAATGCAGTTTATCTATTATTCCTGCTATAAATGGATGCTAACTCATAAGAAACACTAATCACGGGACAAAATGTAGTAGGGGAGATGTGAAAATATTTATTTCACTGAAGATGCTATAAAGATACTCTCTATCATTTGAAAGAAGATAAAAGAAGTCAGGTTACTTTCATTTCAGAGCAATAGGCACCATTTCTTCTGGCCTAGATTAGCAACAGAAGCTGATTACAAAGGGAAGAAATACAAAAAAAGCAAAACTAATCCGTCTCCTTAGTAAGAGTTTATAGAAACACATCAATTTTATTTGGTGAGAATGGGATCCAAAGTCTAAGGCAGCCATGAACCTTCAAGAGATTGAAATCAAAATGCTCAATTTCACTTTGGGGTCGCCTTATGCTTTGTCCCTCTGGTGGAACAAAAAAATTTCTAAAGAGAGCGAGAGAGCTGACGACAAACACTAAGATCAGAGCTAAAATGGAAAGGCCACGTACCCCAATGATGGCGTTCAGTTCTGCCATGGTCACCTGCTTGGCCCGTTCCACAGCCTGCACCACTTGTTGCTGGTGCTATAAATGAAGATCAGAAACAGAATACAATTATTTGTTTTCTACTCAGAACAGCTTTTCCTAACACGTCCTCTAACTTCAATTACATGCACAACAGCACTGGGGGCGGGGAGGGGGGTGTCTCCAGATTTCCAAATATAAGCCCTAGGTGGTAGACAACTAGGAATCTAGGGTGCTTCTAGGTCCACACAATGCTGAGGAGTAACTGGGCATCTGAGTGTGGGTACCATGTCTGGGCCTCGTGAAGGACGCTCTTAACGTTTGGTAGACTGAGCTTCAAGTCGGTGGTGTACTTTGACCAATGCCTTCTACTAGTACTAAAAAACAATCAATCAAAAAAAAAACAAACCCCAAATTATTCTACCTGCTATGTACCCCCTTTTCTTTTTGCCACCTACAGAAAAAAAATTCTTTTAAAGGTTGTTTCCTACTTTAGGAAAACTAGGATGGATAGTAGAGGAAAAAAATGCCTCCGGCTATGACTCACTTTTTCTAAAGAGAATGGGCAACAACTAATATTAGTAACCTTGGTTAACAATCGATGGAAAGATTAAGTAGCACAGACGTCTCTGCACAGGGGTGGCCACTCACATCTGGACACACACAGAATTTACTCAAGGCCCTCCAAAATGTAAATACTGTTCCCAACTAAGTAAACTTGAACACTAGTATCTAGAGACTCAAATCTGACCTAAAATATATCTCTCTGGACTTCTTTCAGCTAGGTTTAATGAATTAAGAACCAAAGGGACTGTGCAGTGAAAGAAGCCCTGTGTGGCTGAAGAGTCTTTCTTTTAGTTCATCTCAGTTAAAAAATGAAGCTAAGTTTTTCAGCTATTTGAAGTGAACACAAAGTTCAGCTGTCACACTGCTTAATACACACAAACAGCTATTCACTAAATGTTGAATTTCACTTGAACTACTTGGTCTCCATTGCAAAACCCTCAAACACACATTTACTGATACTAATTAGGGTGACTACAATTTCTATCTCTGAGCTATGTAGGGGAAGCGAGAAAGCAATGTCAGAAAGGAGGCTACTTTAGTTACCTACACTGTGATGTATTCACCCTAGGTTTTACAAAAGAAATATGCATTTTATGCTTATGATTAATAGAAATTTATCAAATAATAGATCATTGCATTTTGAGCATTTAACAGATCTTAAACATTAAACTATATACTTTTGATCTTTTTTTTAATTGTAGGAGCTTCAGTTTCAAAACAGAGGCTGAAGAAGCAATCCCAGGCTTTACAGACATCTCTGTCCATTCTCACTCTTTAATATTTGTGTAAGTGAAATAATTCATTTTTCTCTTTCTCAGAAGTAAAAATCCTGTGAAGAAAACTAGAGGGAACAGAGGAGTTGTGAATAAAATGGACAGCAATATTAAATTCAATTTCCTCTAAAGCCAGCCTTACCATGCGTAATAACAGCACATTTCTGTGCCTGGCACAGAACTCACGTTCATGTTTGGATTTGAGACAGTCTCATTCTTAGGAAAGGGAAAAATGGAAGTGGTTGGAAAATGAAGAAAAAGATAACATATAAAGCTCAGATTTATTTACCATTCAAAGGGAGATTATAGAAAGAAATTAAAAAGGATTTTTCACCTTTTACTTTCTGACATTCAATAACGGCTGCTTAAATCTCACAAGAAACAAAGGATCAGGTGTATTCACATCCAACACATGTATTTATTTATCCATCACATTCCATTTATTTATTTATTCATTCATTTATTAGAAAATTTTTTATGTTCTTACTCTGCCACATCTCCATCTTACTACAACAGTGCTATCTTACCGAAGCACTATTTACTTTATAATCGTACTTTATAAAGTTACATGAGACAGAGACACAGAAAACACACCTAGTTATGGCTCTCTACCATGAAGGCTGTTCAACCCTGCTTTACAAACTGGATTCCAATTCCTCAGATGGGCAAAGATGCCTTCGGCCGTGGCAGTGTCTTTCTAGCTTGGCATTAAAATCAAGTGCTACATTTTTTTTTTTTTTTAAGAAAACCAGAAACTCACACTAATGACCCATAACTCAGACTATCAAAAAATTCTATAGAAACTTGTAAAAAAGCTAAAAAAGAAAATGGAAGTCATGATTCAGGCCCTCCATTTTGATGACAAAAGCCAAAGGCTAACATAGTATTTGTACCTGCGGTTCAAAATCCTACTTCCCTATTTCTGCTCACGAGCAGTGAATCATTTGCTGTCTAAGGAGCTTTTGAACAGAATCTTCCTAAGGCAAACAATGCTTCCTCCCCTGTGCGCTTTAGGAGCACCAAGCCACTCTGGCATTCCTCAGCACACAGTAAACACAACACACCACAGACTAAAGAAGAACCCACGGGGTAAGACATGAAAATAAATAAAACTCAGAAGAAGGGGCAAAGGATGACAAAATAGAAAAAGGAATACTTGAGGAAATAGCCTAGAATGCTCCCAAAACCTGACCCAAGAGACAGATTTTCCATTCTCGGATTTTAACAAATAAGCTCTGACTCAGAAAATTCATCCAGCGTTTCGTATCTTCTTCGAACCCTGATGGGTTTCCCATTAAGCCCGCCATCCCTTCGGCTTCCCTCCTTCCCCTTGGTGCTCTCCTCCCACTCCACCCTCATCTTATTTCCCACCCTACTTCATGCTTTTCCCCTACACTACCACACAAGCGGTGGCAGCCACACTGGCCCAAGTCAATCTGAAGAAGGCAGCTGTCCACTCTATTGCCTTTCTTACAGCTCAAACTGCTCACTCCGATATGAGCTCACTCTTCCAATATTCCATCAGTACCACCAAATAAAATGCTACTGATGCCACATCACATGAGCCAAGGGGTGGTGACAGGGCTTTTGAAGAAACAGCAACAACAAAACGCCCAAATGTCTTTAAAATATTGTGTAAATACCAAACTTTGTCTGGTGTGAAAAACTTAAAGTGTAAATAAGATCCAAATGGTATAACTGACCATGTGAAATAGAAAGAAAAGGGCTAAAGGTGCAGGGCAAATGGGAATGGTAGGGGAAAGGAAATAAGGGGAAAAAAATATGAGAAAACAAAAAAATGGAAAAAAAATTTTTGTAAATAGGGAAGGGAGGAGGGGGTGAAGGGAGGGCAGGGGTATGTGGACAAAATGAGAACCAAGACCTGTCATGTAAAGGTACAAGATCCCAATTATGGATGTAACTGTACTGTGTACCTAAAAGTACCAACAAATTCAATGAGAAAAAAAATACAAAACCCCACAACCCAAGCTGCATAATTTTGTAAATTTACTGAAAATTTTTACACACAAGAAAGTCCATTTTATGGTATATAAATTACACCTTAATAAAGCTGCTTGTTAAAAAGGTACTATGATTTGAGTAATATAAGCATGACTGGGGAAAAGGGGCAGTAAAATAAGATTCTATATATTAAATCACTTTCCCACTTCATTGTAAAATTATTTTTAGCATTTATTCAATATATATAGGAATTTTTTCTACAAGATTAAAAATCATATAAGAACATAAATCTAACAAAGTCTACTAAAAAGCAGAGATTAATAAATCATACGAATTCAGTAGGTGTTGAATCTATGTTTCTTGGAAGGAACAACAATGCTAACATTGCCATGTTGACCCTTTAGCCCCTAAAGTTTAAGGCATGACAAGAGCATGGTGCTTCTGATAAAAATCAGTAATAAAAACTGTATACTACAATTTAGAATTCAAAAAATCATCACACCCTATCGACAGTATAAGGAAGAGGTAATAAGGGCAGAGATACAAAAACGAACTAGGATTCTTATAACCAATGTAGTTAACACCCCTGGCACAGAGAGACACAAAAGTAAGACATACCAGCTTCTCAGTGAATTCAGACAGAGGGCACAGTTTTGTAACACAAGAATGTAGGATATAAAATGAGAGGCCACAAGAAGGAATGCCCAGCATACCTCCTAGGGCATCAGGAAAGATTTTGCTTTTTTATTCATTCATGCAAACATTTGTTAAGCTCCTGATGTGTACCGGTCACTGTGGTGAGAACTGAGGTTAGCACAGTGATCAACATGGACCCTTGATCTCATAGAGTTTAAACTCTATCGAGGAAAACAATCAGTGAATTAATAATTCTTAAAAGGCTCTATAATTACAATTGCAGGACAATTTCCATAAGAAAATTACAAGATGCTAGGCAATCATTTACCAAGGAAAATATCTTAATCTAATCTTGGGTCGGGGGAGATTCCCTAAGGAAGTTGACCTGACAAGAGACCTAACGGATTTACAAGAGGTCTGCGGGTGAAGGAGAATAGAATTTCAGGCAGAAGAGTGACTGGCTCAGGTCCCTAAAGGAGAAGGGAGTTTGTTTCTCTCTCAAGGAAGAGAATGAGTATCTACTGATAGAGAGCAAGTACAGGGATGTACTTGGAGGAACGAGTTGTCTATTATTTTGTAGGGTCTTCCTGGGTAAGTAAAACACACTTGGAAAAGCTCTTTAAAGTGGAAGAGACAGCCACAATAAGAACAAAGAAAAATGCATGAAGGATTATGAGTACAGTAGGATGCACTCTACGAAATCATGTATTAATGAGAAATAAAATACAGCAAGGCAGGAAGAGGCCAAAGAGTAAAGGGTTAGTGTGACATGCAAAAAAGTTGGAATTAATCCTGACAGAAAATGAGACACTATTAAAAATGTTTAAGCAGCTGAGCACCCTCAGCTCTGTATTTTAGTAAGATGAGTCTGGTGATAGTAAAGAAGCTGAACAGCAGGGAGGTAAACCAGACTGAAGGGAGAACAGTTAGAGGGTGCTAATGCAATACTGTAGGGTAAAAGATACTTAGGCCTCAACGTGGACCAAGCACCCTTCCTGCTAACAGGTCTCATTAGCCCCAGGAACAACAAGCCTCTTATTTATAGAAACTCAGAACTAGAAAGGACCTAAGGAGATCACAACACCCAAATGGCACTAGTACCTTAGGCCTTGTTAACAACCAACCAACCAACCAACAGAACTCTGTGTTTCCAAATGCTGTCTAGGAGGAAGGGGCCCGGATGGAAGAATTGCAGCACCAACCACAGGCCAAGGACCATTACGCTAAGTGGATGAATCTCCTCTCTGACAGCCCAGCCAGCTCTGCTACACAGTGGTGTCTCTACATTTCATGGGCAACTGTTTTATTTTGTTTTTGTTTCTTCCGTTTTAGGTTAATGAGCCCCCAGTGCCAAGATGAAATCCACCTTTGTGTAACTTCTTCCCACTAGATTCAGTTTTGTCTCTCAAGTCTCCTTCATGTCCTACCACTGCAAGATTTGGAAGATGATATAAAGCTTTCTTTCTTCCAGATTAAACATCCTTAGGTCACTCATCAATTTCTTTGCCTCGATGACCTTAAGGGCACTCTTCCTTCAGGCTATTGTATAGGTAATATTCACGGTGGTTAGAACACAATTCCAGGTACAGCTGAACAGATCAAGTCCAAATGCAGGCGTCACTCCTCGTCTAGTAAGCCAGACTAAATTCTCAATACTATGCCTCTTTCAGCAACTCTATTATGTTTATTGGCACAAATCAGCTTTAAATTTAACCCGAGCTCCCAAGTCAGCCTGCCCTAGACAGTATTGCAAAACATTGTTATCTCACAAAAAAGTAGGTATTATAACAACATCAGCAAAACAGGTTTAACTTGGCAAACATCTAGTAAACTTCAGGACTTTTCTCATAAAACAGAGCTCAAAGAGGGTTAAATAACATATGTGGGGCTTCCCAAACAATTTTGGTTGTGAAACATGGGCTGAGAGCTCTTTGGAAACACAATTTAGGGTATGTTGCCCAAGTCTTTGCTCTAATCACTTGGCCTTGCCTTCTGCATTCTCACAGGGAGACTTGTATCTTTCACCGATAGGCCAAGTAACTCCAAAAGACCGATGCTGCGAAACAGAACTTTCTGCATTGTTGGAAATGTTCTATATCTGTGTTTTTAATATAGGAGCCACATATGAGTACACACTGAGTATTTGATATGTGGCAAGTGCAACTGGGAAAGTAAACTTTAACTGTAGTGAACTTCAATTTGAATTAAAACTTACAAAGCCACTACTGAAGTTCTACTCAAAGGACCTCAAAGGTTAGCTCCAATAATAATGATCCCATTACTCTACCTAAAATTCAATGAAATGGGCTGGTTTCTCATATATTCACACACACACTCACACAAACACACACACACAAAAACTTTTCGACACACACACACAAATTTTTTTTTCAACACACATGCTGATAAGGTGGCACCGCTACTTTGGGACAGGAGGCCCACATTTAAACCTAAAAGGAAAAAAAAATCCACCTTCTGAGAATCATCTTTTACTTCCTGAAGTTACATAACACTACCACAGCAATCTCACCAAAAACTCAAGTGTTAAAAAAATTCATGGTCAGGTAGAACAAACCAATTAATCAACCGTGAAACAAGACAGAATCATGTTCTCCAATGGCTCATTCAGTAGCAAGAGGGAAAATATTTAAATGACAGGTAATGTAACCCATGCCCACATCCAATGTGAAAAATCAAACCTCTGGATCAAATCCCATAAAACCCCAGTTGCTGTGTTTTATACATCGGAGCGCATTCTTTAAATACACGGTGCTGCTGTAACACAATCGGACGTGCTCTGGGTAGACTGTTAGGCTGCTGAATGAACAGTCTCTGAAGATGGGCTCAGGGGTGTCCCTGCATGCTTATCAGGGAATCTCTGGTGACTTCAGCCCAGCTCGTCTACATCGAACCATGTTATCACAAGCCACTGGCTCCTCACAAAGTTAACAAGCAGTAAGAGGAGTTAACTGGGTGCCATTATGAAGTGGTAATGCTGCCGCCAGTGCATGTAACCACTGTATTTCGTTCATTTCCTCCCCGAGGCACAATAAGAAAGTGACTGATCACATTTTTCAACTTCCACTTCTCAATTATTCTACACATGCAGAATGTGGTTCAGAGCAATTCAATACACATTAAGCTAGGTGTCCAAACAAACAGCATCCGAGATACACTTATATTTCATAATGTAGTGAAAGTGTAACAAGGGCTAAATTTACGGCAATTTCCAAAACACACTGGGCAACCTAGTGACTTAGCCTACCTCAAAATAAAAACCAAAAGGATCGGGGGAGGTAGAAGAGTATGAAAGCCCTGGGTTCAATCCTGAATACTGAAAACCAAAACCCAACACAGGGCCATAAAACCAAGTGCTAAGTTAAAATTAAATTTGTACCAGAAAACACTCAAGCTGGAATGTTACCTTTCCTCTAGGGTAATCATTAAGATAAAAGGAGAAGATTACAATTTTTCACTTCTAATTTTCCTTTAACACGTTACATATTCTAATGACCAGAGAACTTTCGTTAAACGCTGTAAAAAATGATATTCATTTTTTATTTCATCTGTTATAATACCATTTTTTAAAAATTATAGATGCAAAGAAAAACAGTTGTGTTCACTAAGACTCCAAGAGAGCTCCCATGGATGCTGTGAGGACTAGCCTACAGAGCTCCTCCATCAGTTGCCAAGGAGCTCTGCTTGGGTTTTCAGTAACTCAAGAAACAAAAATCCTAGAAGCAGAATTACAGGAGCGAGGAAGGAAGAAAATATCCATTCTCCTTGGTACTAAATGACTAAAACAAGTTGTAGCAACCTGTTGATGACAAGGTTAAAAATGAAGGCCACTTCTCCAAAGTTAACAAGTTTCTTGATCTATAGGATCAAGAAATAGCAATTAGGAAGCCACTGGTGCTAAGGAACAATTTCTGTCCTCTAATTCCTTCCAGTAAAATAAACATACACATTTCTGGTTATTTCAGGCTGTGGTTTAGAAATGGTTTGAAGGTCAAGCCATTAAAGTGGATCAACTTAACTCTGCAAGCAATAAGCCTGAGCTATTTTGAGTTGTCCTAAAACTCCACAAATCAAGAATGACCTATCCAATTTCTCTTCCATGAACTTTTGGGGAAGAAAACTGTCAAATCTGGACATCATCATCTCTAGTTCAAATATAATGCATAGCTACAAAATAAGGCACTGTGAGCAAAGCATAGAGATTTCCTTTAAAACTTTTTAAGGAAACTTTTGTATTACCTTTCTTCCAGCAAATCTGCCACAAAATATGATAGGCCAGTGTAATCTGCTATAATCCACCCTTCAACTGAAAGTGTCTTCAAGAATGTTGGTACTTCTTTTAATGGGAACAAATATGAAAGATTATAGGCTTTGTGGCTTATTTAGAGAGCCCACTGGGCCCATATGGGCTTCTTTCCATCTTTTATGAATGTATGAATGATTAACTAATGAGTGTTCTTCTCCAAATTCTGAACTATAGGGAAGACTTCTATAACAAGAACTAGGCACTGTTTTACACTGCAGGAGACAAAACATGAGTGATGCTAACTACACAATCAGAGGTACTATCTATCCTGTAAAGACATACCTTGGCAATGACAATAATAATAGCCATTACTTTTCTTTCATGCACAGCACTATGTCTGGAAGTGATTATCAGTTGTCTCCTGATATTACTTGCCTTATACACACTTTAGGTAGGCATAATGGTCACTAAGCTAAGACTGCATTTCTAAGTTTTCCGTGGCTAGCTGGGAGCAGGTACTTAGGTGGTGGACATTGCAAAGTGGGAAAGAAAACAGCATCTTCAATGTCATTCCCTTATTAGGAAAGATCATGACGTTTCTGATCTCCTTCATGTGAGCTAGGGGTAAACCTGATGGGATTAGGTATAATAAACATCAATAGGGAAAGAACTTGAGTCTATAACATCGTAGAGTCACCAAACAAGCCGCAACTTCTCCTAGGGCAAAGTGTGAAGGAGACCTGAGGCTTCAACTTGATGAAACCACTGTTTCTTTGATCTCTGGTAGACCAGCCCAAGTCCAGCTTTGTCCTTTATCCTTCATATAGCAACCCTAGTGAAGAGGTATCTCGGAGAAGCTGTTTTGCTCATTGTTAAAGGCAGCACATGGTTGAACTAGGATTTGGTTGTGGATCTGGCTGACCTCAGGCTCCTCTCACACTCCCTTGCACATGACATGGCTCTTCCTATGAATGCTGCTCCTTACTATCACAGCCACAAGTTTCTGAAAAAAATACCTGTACAGAAGAAAGATTTTTCAATGAAAAATATAATAAAAAATTCCCGTACTGACCTGCAGTCTACTAACAGTCATCTAAAATTCTCAGAGGTCTGAGACAAGACCTTATTGGTTACCATAAAACATACATAGCCTGCCTGTCTCAAAAACGACCCTTTCAGAGAAAAAAGAATCCCCAAAATACCAGGTAAGTGTCCTCCAAATCAGATTAGGTCCACAACTGAGTAACTTGACATTTAGCACTTGCTCTAATAGGTAAATCTAAATATTGACTTACCAAAAAGAAAAAAAATCCCTTCCTTCTGAATGAATAATCATCTGTACAGAGTTAACTGTCCACTGTTAGAACATCACAGGAAGAGGTCTGCTAGTCAGCTCATTCTGAGACATTAGTTTGAACTCTGCCTAGTTTTTACGGAGTTCTTCCTCTCCAGATGTTTTAGGACCTAAATTAACCTGTAATATTAACTTCCCCAAAGTACAGTAACAAAGAAGGGAAGAAAAAAAGGGCATTCACTATGCCAGGTACTTCACATATAATACATACAAACACACATTATAAAGACAGGGTTATTTTTCTCACTTTATATACCTGTACCAAGGCTCAGAGAGATCAACTTTCTCAACACAAAGCAGGTAAAGTGGCAGAGCTGATCCCAATTCAAATGAACAGAAATGCTGCCCCTTAATGCCAGAGTGTAAGAGTGGTGCAGAGCTTCCCACCACATTAGAATCACCTAAAATGTATGCTACTGGAATTGGGGTGGGGCAGATGGGGGCTTCTACAACTGCATCAGCTGGGATCCTTCAATGTTACTGAGAACCCATAAGGACTAAGGATACAGGTCAGACCCTGATGATAAAAACTAGCTAGTTCAGAGCCCTGGGCTCAGTGTAATTTACTGTTTTTTTCCTCTGTAAGAGGAAAACGACAAATTGACATTTTTGCAAAATGCAAAATAAAAAGAGGTGGTAGAGTTGTTTCCAGGTCCTTGCAAAAGGAAACAGTCTGCCAAGCTAGTACTACTATTACCAATCAATAGCAGAAGGGACTTACGATGTGCTAAAGTGCCCATGTGCAATCCAGAGTAATCCTCACAGCCACTAGGTACATTCCATCCCACAGATGAGGAAATTAAGGCTTGAAGACAAAGGACTCACTAAAGCTCATGTAGCTAGCTTGGTCAGAACAAGCCAAGCAATGTGTAAGAGAGAGGCAAGAACTTGACCTGGATCTTGTCATGATCCTGGACTCTCTTGTTTATGGAACTGCCAACTTGGAATTGATTATTTTTAGTTCTCCTGCAAATGAGACCCAATTGGAGAGAGATAAGAGCTTCCCACTCTTACTACCTAGAGATGTAGACAAAAATGTGAAGGCCGGGGACTTAGCTCAGCGGCTCGGTGGCCTGCCTTGCAAGTGCAAGGACCCAAGTTCAATCCCCGGTACCAAAAAAAAAAAAAAAAA
>NW_022900943.1:26828495-26849618 GCF_012274545.1 Fukomys damarensis | reverse complement strand
AAAAAAAAAAAAGACAAAAATGTGATGGCGGGAGAATATAGATCATTTCTACCAATTTCTAGCAGCCAAAAATAAGTGGGAGAAAAGAACAACTTCAGACAGATGAAGGCTCATAAAGTTTCTCTAAATTCTGATATTAGGGATCCTGTGAAATTCTAAGCACTCACAAATGGTGTTTACTCGTAAGTGGTGGTTACTTCTTTTTGTCTAATGCCTAAGATCTTGGAAATAGTTAAATATACGCAAATGCAACAGAACATCATTGAAATACACATGGGCTATAATTTTTAAAAAATGTTTTAAAAATGTAAATATAATCTACTAGAAAAACTTTTCTCTGTAGTTTTTATATACAGACACACTTCAGATACGTCTGAGCTACAATTATGTAACTCATTTCCTAAATAAAAAACCCTTACAGTTAAAATGAAATTCCATCACTGTCACTCAATATTCAAGATTTTTTAAGTTAGGAAAATGTGAATGATACACAAATAATATTAAGCAGGTACATTAATCAGCACATGGGGTCTAAATTTTAAAAAAATACTTCATCTTGATGTATGTAAATTTACCTCATTTCTGTCAAAAACTCCCCAAAGCTTGACTTTTCTGATGCTCAAAAATCCCTCCACTGTTCTACAGCTTATAAACAAGTCTTCAGGGAATGTTTTTTCATTTTTTCTTTTTTCTAAATATGATCATTTAGTTTTTAAATAAAAGCATTTTAAAATAAATTCTAATGGCACAGCTGCCATTTTGGCAGAGAGATTGTCACACAGAGAGCCGGTGTTAAAAGATCAGATTAAGAGCCTTCAGTCCTGGCACGAGTGATGCGCAGCCATGCCAGAGTGATTTCCCATTCCTCTGAAGAGACAGGAAATAGAATTCATCTTCCTCTAATAACCTGCCTCCTCTCCTCCCTCCAGATTACAGTCCATCTGGCCTCAGGGAAGAAGCAAGGAGTCTGATGCTTACAGAATGCCCTGGAGAAGAAACAAGGTTCAGATATAAACCATCAGAGAGCCAGGACCTGACCCACAGGAACACATTTCTGGCCCACCAGGATATAACAAGATGTATATCCTAGATAACTGGAGAAGGAAAAGTCAATTAAACCCAAAGTAAAAAGCAGAGAAAACATATCCCGATTTAGCACAGGTTAAGATACTTTGACAGAGGTCACACTATATGTGAATCAAGAATTTCCACCAAGAAATGTCAGAGCAGTAGGGAAATGAACAGTTAAGTTGGGGACAGTACGATACCAACCCACCCAGGCTAAAGCAAAAGAAAAACAGTTGCCAGCAGCTCCCCATGGCTTTCCTCTGCAGGGCACAACGTCCTCAGCCAATTAATTCCAGTCCAGTCTTGCTCAGCACCCACTACCGGTATGGATTCCACGCCTACTGGGCCTGCTCACACCACCAACATGGACTCTTGTGGGAAAACGACTTATGGGCACGTGAGCTCTGCCAACACCCTCAAGGCCTCCTTTCACTTCTGAGGGAAATCCACAGATCCTGCAGAAGTGCCATGGGGACAGAGCTGTCACAATAACTCTACGTGGGGTTTGCACCAACTAAGGCCCAAAGTCTAATACCACCCCAGGGATACTTCTAACTTTCTCCGGTTGCCTTGGGATAGGACATCCCATTTTAGTTAATACAGCTCTGTGGTCCCACATTCTTCTCATTCTCCAAATCCATAACATAGTTTCAAAGTCCTCAAGTAAGAAACACACGCTTGTCCGACCAGGCAAGGGGCAACAGGGCTTCCTAAAGAAAATGCAAGTGTGCCCCATATTCACCATGCCATCTAATCCAATTGCAAGTAAAAATAGGCAAATAAGGATATGAGTGGTGTAGGTTTTCTGGTCACAGCTAAGAAAGGGGAAAAACTATCTTTTGTTTTTTGTGACCCAGTAGAGCACGTAAATTCATGTTGGCGAATATGAATGTGCCCTTCCCCAGAATATGATCAATTAAGGATACCCATGGTTAGTCAAGCCTACCACAGTTCAGACCAAGTAAGAAGTCACAGACAGCAATCTGCATATCTGTACTCCACACATCCCCACATGAGCACATGCCCACTGGTAGGCAGCTGGATGACAGCTCTCCTAAAAAGCAGTGATAGGACAGATACACAGAACTGCCAAGGGGGGAGGAAGCGCCTCAGTGCTTTCTGCTCCCGTAACACAAAGCACAATGGCTGCAAGACACGCAAATATTCCAACAGTGACAGCAGTTCACATCTGAGCAAGTGAATGATTCAGTAATCTTGGTCCAGGACTCTCCCCTAAACTTTGTAACTAAAAGCAAGCAGCCAGGGGAAAAAAAAAAAAAAAGCCTCAAGGGAGCCATCAGGCCCTGGAAATGCACCTCTTCATTTCAACCTGTGTGCCTCTGTTGATAGAACGCGCTTCTGCTGGAGATGAGCAATCCAAAGTCAGTAAGCCACATGCTGGGCCTGGGAAACTGTGAGGGCCCTGTCCACAAAGCCTAATCCCGAGAAAAGTGGTGCTCGGAGAAAGGAGTCCATCGAGTCTAACCTTCATTTCTTTTCCCAAGTGCACAGACAGTACAAAGACTTAATCAAGTAATAACAAGTAAGTTTGAAATAGCAGCTAGCCAAAAGTCACATGAATTCATTTGCTAGGGAAGGCCCTTTTGTGTGATTCGTCTTCTGCTGACTCTTAATGCTCAGTGACACACATATAGAACAAGCTCTTGCCTTTCTGGAACTTTTTCAGATTCCCCTAGTAGATGTTGTTAGGACAAATAGGCATCATATAATGATAGAAAAATATTTTAACAACTGAATTTTGCTTAGCACATTGGAAAAATAGTCCACTATATAAATATATTTGATGTCTATTACACTAATTGTTAATAAGGTGTAAAAGTTGGAACAAGAACACCACATCTCAGAAACGTGAACCATAAACACCAAGGCCAGAGTTAGTTCCACAATCTCTTCAGTGCACTAAAATGGCAACTTCTAATCCAGTGCCTGAAATCAACTGCCTTACCTCTTGGGACAGGAAAGGAATGACTTGTGCGCAGATAGCATTCAGCCTCTTGACGATTTCTGCCTGAAAAAAAAAAAAAAAGAGAGAGAGAGAAAGCAATAAAGAGAGCAGTCAGCTGGTTACAGATTCCCAAAATATTAACAGAATGATATTAAAACACACTTTATATTCTGGCTGGTGTATTTCCTACAAAGTAGAAAACTATCTCATCAGCAAGCCCATTAAAAGGAAACAATGACAACAGTGCCACATTAATAGCGTAATTTATTAAGCAGCATGCATTTTAAAAAGTTAACCTTCAAGCACCAGGATGATATAAAAAAGGAATTTAACTTTCATGACTAGAAATCAGTTTCCAAAAGCCTTCATCATGATACCTGCCCATTGTTATGTTTTTTTTCAAAAAATCTGAATACCTTAGATTAAACAGACATTCTTCCCTACATCCTAACTCTTTCCATTACTGACTCACTGGATTTCTATGTCTGTGGCCTTTCCTTTAAATATGGCACTGGGACTTGATACCTAATTTTCCAATCTCCTGAAAGAAGAGCACCCAGTCAGTCGAATCAGTTCATTAGTTTGGATTCTTGGCTACAAGTTGTTGCCAAATGGGATATAAAGCTTTATACATGTGTCATCAGGGTGTTCAGTGTTAGAGGTTTAGAACATGCTAAAATTCTACTGTATTTAGCAGAAAGCAACCTGAGTCTATCTGGAGACAGTCCTTAAACAGTACATCTGCAGAAGTCTCAATAACGTCAGATAACAAAATTTATTCTCTAATGATTTTTGAAAGTACAGAAATTCTATGCCCAAGGGATGCAACAGTTATTTTAAAATGTATATATAACCACTACATGTTTTCTTTCAAAAGGTACTCAAGAGTTTTACTGATGTTCATCTTAATTTTTACTTTCAGACGGTGGGATATACACTTGGTGTTAAGTAAAAACATATTTTTATACACATGCACACATACAACACAGCTTATGTTGTAATGACGGGTGGGTGGGGAAAGAAGAGTCAAGTGTTAAAAGGCAGAAAACATAATCACTATTCCTAAGAAGTTCTTAAAATAAATTCCATCCAGGGTCAGTGCCTCATTCTGTAAGAAAACAAAAATGCTTTTTCTTGCTAAGTCATTACCAGAATGACAACAGTAACACTACTTGTGAAATCTAGGCTTCCTTCTTTTTCATCAGCACCCTTTTGACTTCAGAGCTATGCAATCTTAAATGCCAGCACATTAAAAACCCTGACAGCCAACAGAAAACACAAATTTAGCCTGAAGTTTCAAACCTAAGCTTTCATTCCAGCCTGCATTCCTAACAGGATAGACAAAAACCTAGCACCAAGGAGCAGCCGTGAGTAAGGACCCAACTGTGCTGACCTGATTTAATTTACTGCACTGGCCACATGGAGCACTTAGCCATCTTCTAAGAATGCGTAAACCACCAAGAAAAGCTGCAAAGGGAATCACCAAATCACTCTCCACCCGGAGGAACATACCACAGTGGTTATGGGGTGAAATTCCAGGTGAGCCAAGAAAACAGAGTAACATTCAGGAGGCTGAAAGCGCAGTGTGTCTCAAAGGCATTCAATTGTTAAGCTTTTTTTGTGGGGAAGAGAAGAGGGAGAGAATAAAAGATAATGAGACACTTTGGGGCAGACCAAACTGATGATTCTAATGCTTAGAACCATCTGCCAAGCATATTTTCCTCATTATGTTGTTTACATAAATAAAATAGTCCCTTGCTAGGAGGGTTGAAAATGTGTGGGCACATAACAAAACTGAGCTCTGTAGTTTGCCTACATAATCTAGGCAATAAAAACTACGCAGGAAACTCACTCATCTGGCAAAATAAAGACCAAAAGTTATTTGGTTCCTTATTTTTGGACTAACACTATTTTCAGTCTTGACAACTATTTCAAGAAAAACATTCTATATTTTCTTAAAAGCAAAT
The DNA here is from genome assembly GCF_012274545.1 of Fukomys damarensis. Taxonomy (NCBI): domain Eukaryota; kingdom Metazoa; phylum Chordata; class Mammalia; order Rodentia; family Bathyergidae; genus Fukomys; species Fukomys damarensis. The sequence continues at coordinate 26,844,617 of NW_022900943.1, read as the reverse complement.
GTAAAAGGAATGTAAATCACGTATGGTAACACATACATCACAGAAAAAGGAGGACAGAAATCTGACTTTTTCTTTAAAGGTCTTCTTTTGTTTAAAAGACTTCTTAATATCTTTAAGTTGTCATGCCAATAGACTTTCATAGACAGGCTAATTGGCAGCAGGAGGGGTGGGATTTGTGTGTGATTTCATAAAATTAAGCGGGTCATTCCTCACTTTGAAAGCTAAAGTTGCCTCGGAAACACTGTGCTTCCATGGTCATCTAATTTTGCCTCTTTTGTCCCACAGGGCCCAGCTTTAGGGAGGCATCATTTATTTACAGGCCTTTCCACTGGGCTTCAGCGATCAGCCAATAATACTGTGGACACACACTTCTAATGGCCTATGTTTTGAAACTGAGTCTAATCTAATGGCGTGGGGCCCAAACTCCTTTTCCAGCACAGCCATTAAAGGATGTAGGTTATTGCTGTTGTCACCACTGATATTTGTCATTGTAATGTAATTAGGGCCCTAAAATGATGCATTACAGCCGTTGGCACAGCTTCTATTAAAATCTTTTCTTCTGCTCACTGAACTGCGACCTGCTTTCTGATGAATAACAGACAGGCAGCTTTAGGGTAAGGAGCAGATTCATCAAAGAAGTATTTTTCAGCTTTGGGGAAAGAGGAGGAGAAAAAAAAAAATCTGCAACCTACAAGGAAAGCAGTAGGGGAGGAAAAGCCACAATACACATTTGAATTTCATCTGACCACTTGAAATTCTGATTGCATCTGATGAACCTTGCTTAGACAATATATTCCCAGTCTTCGAATCACATGGTTAATCAGGGCTCTAATCTGCTATCCATCAGCCTATGCCAGTTCTGGAGCTTCCAATCAAATTTATAGGTGATGTGGGTCATGCATCCCTGAGCAAGTGAATTCACAGAGAGCCCATTTAAGCAGGCAGAGACTCTGAAATACTGCTGGTGGGTTACTGGGTGTTATAATGTATTCATTGCTTGATGCACACTGCTAAACTATTGTCTTTAGATGGCCATGATATTCCAAAGTAGCTTTAATGGCTCCAATAAAAGGACAATTGTTCATGTCCAAATATAACAAAAATAAAATTTTGGCAGTGATACTTTGTCAGAAACGTTAACACTAGACAATTCTATTCCACACTCCTATATCAAAGTATTTTTTAAAAAGTGAGTGGCACACACATTTTTCTACCCTTACTTCATTCACCCCCATTCTATTTCCTCTTTCTAGCTTCCTATAAAGATATGAGAACCAATAAAAATCATGACTATCCCTGTTGAACTAAACAAGAAATCCAGTTTGGGCAAGGTATCTTAGGATAAAAGGTAACCAAAAAAAATAGGCATTCTATGAAAATCTCCAATGCATGCCTCACCTGACATGGGAATGCCAGCAGCCTGACTCAGAAGTCCACACACAGAGTGGAGGGAGCACCAACAGGATCAGGCAAAAACATCATAAGAACACTGAGAACAATCTCGTGTCCCTTCTACTTTCACACTCCAACACTCAAGAACATTTGGAAAATTTGTTCACAACCATAAATCATTAAAAAGGAATGTCATGTGCTGAAAAGAATGATAACAACTCAATCAACAGATTAAAAGAAAGAGTAATTACAAATAGGCACAGTATCACAGATTTATAAATTACATTAGTAATTTCAGACAAACTAATCAATATCTTAATTCACTTACATTCCCTCAAGTGGATCTGACAGAATCAAAATCTAGTATTTACTTATATTATTTCTGCTCATGTTTTCATAAAAACAAAAAAAATTTAACATAATAAAACTGGACAGAATGCATGATACTTTTATCTTAGTAATCAAAGATATGTATCAAAAGCCAATTGTTGGTTTAAAAAATGTTTTAACCCTAACCAAAATAAAAACAAATAAAAGCAAATGTACTACTGAAATGAAACAAAGCATTATCAGTAAACCATTTCAGCAGCCAACTTACAAAAAAAAGCAATTACACTTTTAACAAAACATTCTCAAAGAATACTTCGCCATTAACTTTGTACATTCTATAGCAGTGTCTTTGCCAACAACTTTAACAGATGAACCTATTTACTTTATGAAATGTTTATCATGAATCCACTCTTAGGCATAATATGCAAACCCTTAAGATGATTTCTACTTTCATCTGCCTGAAGTCTTTTTTTTTGAATAAACACAAATCTTGCAACTTTCTACTTCACCAAGACTAATTCTGTTCTTTGCAAATTTCATCAGAAAATGAATTATTTTTATTTTTTCAAAATTTTCAGAAGAAACCACACAACTTCTGGAACCAATATCCTCCTTGATCTCAGATTTGAAAATCAGAGAACTGATAATAAACACTCAGACGAAACAAGGAAAGCTATGACGGTAGACTGATGCTATGGTTTGGATAAGGGTCCCGAAGGGTCCGTGTGCTAAAGGCTTGCTTGCTGGCCTGTGCTGCTGCTGGGATGCAGGGGAAGCTTCCGGAGAGACCTGGCAGGAGGAAGTAAGGTTATCGGGGGTGTACCCTTCGAGGGGATACTGGAATCCCACTTTGCTATTTTGGGCTTTCCAGCTGCCATCAGAGAAGCACCTCTGCTCCATCGGTCCTCTCCACCATGAAATGAAGTACTGCCTCTCTACAGGATCAACTGACCACCTACCAGACCTCCAACATCACCAGCCAAAAACCTTTTCCTTTTGAGTTAATTACCTCAGTTATTCTGTTAGAACAGAATGCTGACTACAAGTGACAACCCAGTGTTTACCCTGACATCAAAATTCAACTTTGTAAAAAAAAGAACATGCAATGAAAACAAATTTTACGCGTAAAAGACTACCCACACTAAAGGGAAAACATAATTAGAATGTAGACTCCGACAGTGATCTCACTCCCAGAACAAAATTCTGTACAGAAATTAAAAAGATAGACAATGTATAAATTAGAGAAACTTTTCTGAACTATTTTTGTAAAAACAGAAGACTATTTCTTAAGTAGAGCTGAATTTGACACACAGTAAAAAAATAAATGCCAAAGAATTGCTGAATCTGTGGGAAGTCTCAATTTTTCTTCAATTTTTTTTAGTACATGTTTGCAGTACATAATGGATGTATTCATTTGTGGGGAGGTAGTACAGGTACATAACACATCTTAAGTTTTTTGTGTGTGCGCATATTTTTTATTGGCCAAGCAAATTTATTCAGTTAAAAAAAGTTCTAAGCAAATAACAACTTAAATATATCTTAATGTTTTTAAAAAAAACACGCAGGCCATTAATATGACAAAAACATTTCATATTATTCAAACGACCAGTCAAAAAAAATCTTAACTCTTTCTTTATAACTCAATAATGTATAACGTGCTACCTTGATTCTCTTAAACTACGTTACACAACAGTTCAAATTTTATACAAATTATCACACTTTAACTAAAAACACACACTGGTGTTCCTTATTGTCAAATATGTTTTCCCAAGTCACCGGGCCCGCTCACTCTCACCTGCCACCGTGTAATCTGCCCTTGCATGTGCCACCCTGTTTAACCTAATCCCCCCCAACTCCAATACCGGACAGTCTTCAGGCAGAGAAAATACAGCTGGAATGAATTGCAGTTTGTTTAAATAACGAACACCCCATCTGATGTCAAGAGAGTCCAGAGTAAAATGGTCACCACAGGAGCTGGTATTTACTGGGAACCCAAAAATCCCTTTCGCTTTCTTTAACCACTTTTGAAGTCTTTCTTTCTCATGTAGAGGAAATGGGTAAAAGCTCAGCTTCCAGTCTTCCTTATTTCATCCTGGGCGGTTTTTTACAGCAAATCTCTGCACAATAGCCAGCATCACTGGGTAAGGTCCCAGGACTAGGCACAAGTGGGCCGCCTCACTGAGGCAGGGCTGTAAGTCCTTGCCCCTGAGCCACCTCACCTGCACCACACTTTTTGTGTGTTTTTTAAATCATATTTATGTCATTGTACTGCATGTTAAGTATGCTATAAGCACTCAGTATGGAAATCAGTAAACTGAATATAATCAAGTACCACATCCGTTCCTCCTAAGAAGATAGTGTTTACTGTTTGCAGGCAGGACAGGGTCCTTCCTGAAGACAGTCACAGTATACGTACCACTCATGAAACCATTCTGACCTATCCCAAAGGGAAAGCGGAAGCACTTTTTATAATGACTAAAAGGGTGTCCTTTCCTCTTATAGTTGAGCCTTTTTAAAAGTTATTTAAGGCAAGTCTTAGATATGTGCCTATTACCCTACATACATCTGAGCTCTGATTATTGTGTTTTAAAAATACTCCAGTGGTGAGTGTGACCAAGAGAACAATATATCATCAAGGTGGAGAATGATGATCATTGTACCAGACACTGAATTACTCATAGAGAGTCCAATCATTTCAGTTCTCAAGTCTGAAAAAAAAACACCACAACTAACGTTATCATGGTTATAACAGCTCTAGCAGAGGAGGGAGCAGGAGAAATGGAAAAAGCATGCGTGGGCAAGGTGGGATGTGAGGAAGAGCAGAGAAGAAAATTCTGGTAAACTTAACCTTCGCCTTCAAAGAACCAGGCGCAACGGCTCAGAGAACCCGATTAACGCTGCTCTCCTCCGCGCTCCTCTAGCCCAGGAGTCACAGCAAGCCCTGCAGCGCTCCAATTTCTCTGCTCTTTCCTATTTCTCTCCTGCTTCCTCCCTTTCTCCCCTGCCCCCTGCCCCCTGCTCACTCCTGAAAAGTACGATGCCTTTGAATGATGATCTGTCATTAGGCATTTGCACACTGAGCCACGGCAACGTGGATACTGTGTGTTCACAGCAGATGCAGGTCGTTCGTCTTGACTTTTCCTAACATGATCCATGTGATCGGAATAATGTGAAAATTACCTAAGAATGGAGAACTTTGGACACAGGAATAAAAATAGAACAGGTTAATGGGGTCTAACAAGTTCTCATCAAGTAGATCTGTATTGATCTGCAGGTAAGCAACAAGTCACTTTTAGACACTGATAGCCATGCCAGGCTTTCTGATTCTTTCTTCTGAGGTTAAGCTAAAGCTTCCTTATTTGTTTACTTTATGTCCATTTTTTCAATAAGTCTCCATCAGCAGTATATTTCTTAGCATTTCTTCTCCTCTCCTTCCAATTCTAGCACAACTGCTTGCAGTTCCCTCGCACTCCCTCCAATTACATAGTTTCAACTCTTTGAAGGCATCACTGCAAATCATCATTCCGATCCCCCGACCGTCCTCTCGCCGTGATGAGTAGCCAGTCGCTATAGGAACCAAGGTTTCGCTCTTTTCCTGTCCGCCTAGATACCGCCCTGCCATACCATTCACTATATTCCCGGGTCCGGGTGCAGCAGGCAAATGAAACGCAGGACCTCAGCCAGGCTCCAAGGAAAGGCACAGCAAGGACTGAGGTGACAGTCCCACTTCTTGGCCTGTGCAATTGTTCCCTCTACCTGGAACCACCTGCCCCACATGATCACGGCTCCTTGGTCACCCATCACGTATGTCTCACTCCAAAAGGTACCTTCTAGGCTGCCTTTATTGACTGCCCTGAATTACTCTCCTCCCCTCCCTCCCTCTGGTCCATTACAGTCTTGATTTCTAACATTTATAATCAACTAAAATTATTTCATATGGAGTTCAGATGGACTAGACTTGTGCTTCTCAAACTACAATATGTGTATTACCCAGGAGTCTCCTTAAAACTTAAACTAGAGCAGGGTCTGAGAGGCTAAACTTCCAGTAAACTCTGAAGTAATACCGATCAACACCGCTGCCTCGGACAACACATGTCCATACAGCAGTACGATTCTGAGAACAGGGGCTTGATGAGGTCCAGAGCTTTGTCTGCAGCCCCACTGGCTGTATCTCAGGACACTCAGGATGTATTTGGTGAATGAACAACAACAACAACGACAAAAAACTATAGGTCAGGTTAAGTGGTTGCAGTATCATGCGTTCTTTAGCAGGTATAAAACTATTAGGAAATGGACTACTTCAGTCTATCAATTATAAAGGAATATACTTCTGGAAGATCTGCTTACATTCTGATTTGGTTTGTTTAGCTTCCCAATTACACATCTTTTTTACCATCAGGATGTGCTGCCGTTCAAAAATAACGCATCATCTAGTGGGCAACAAGAGGGAATGCAAATTCATTCTAGGTAATTCCTAAATGGTGAGTAAATGGTGAAGGCTTCCGTTTTGAATCCCTGGCAGAATATAAGTTTTCAAAGATTACTTTAAAAATATAATCAAGGAGGTACAGCTCAGCCTCCTTCCTAAAATTACTTATACCTGGTTACTGATCTCCTGAGCCACTGGAATTCAAAGTATTTGTTAGATGGCATACTGGGGAGTACACTTTACTTGGAGAGTTCAGAACAAATCTCTAGCAATGTGTCTAGAGTGAATCTGTGTAACAATTATGACAACCCAAGGGAAGGCCCTCATCAAGTTAAGGCATAAATGAGTTCAGAAGTAAAAGACCAGTTCCAAATAGCTCAAGATGCAGTGGGTCTCAGGAATTACACAAACTGCATGCAGCACGTGCAGCAGACTTAGTTCATCATACTCATCTGCCCGGCTTGAAACCTGGAGCAAGTGGTCCAAGCTTGGGGGTCCATGAACACAGCTGCAGCGTGACAACACCTGCAGAGGACAGGGCCACCTGAATCCCCTCCTAACAGCCTCCAGGAGCACTGCCCCAACCTGTTGCTCCACTCTGGGCAGTAGGTGACCTGATCTGGGACCTCACATATGGATTTTGATGCAAAAATTGCCTCCTCTCTGTCCTTGATAAATCTGTTTCAATGTCCTCGGCTTGGGAGGTTCTAATCATCAGGAAGTTTTTACTAAGAGTAAAAGGGGAGGGGCGGGCAGGGCAGGGGAGGGAGGAGTAGGGGAAGGGAAAGGGCGAGCCTATGCCTGACTAAAATCTGTCTATAATCCGAAGAATAATAGCATTTCCCTATAATTAGGCTTAAATTTACTCTTGCTTGTGTTCTTTTTAATATTCTAGTAGGCAAGTTGAGAAAATTAAAAGAAACCACTGTCATCTATCTATGCTCCTATAGTCTTACCTTTTTCAGTACATGCTTGCAGTACATAATTACAGTCATCGTGGGGAGTTGGCACACGTACATAACACACGTTAATTCTTTGTGTCCTCCTCCCCTCCCACCCCTCCTTGCGTCCTCCAACTCTTTTCCCCTCCTCATTTGCAAAAGCTCTACAGTATTTCCACATTCTCTCTGCCCACTCCTGTCACACCCCTTAGTCCCTTCTTTTCCTCCCTCTTACCTTTAGAATGCACAGTGGTTTCTCAGTACTCATAGGAGTTGATTCTACTACACTATAAATGCTGTGTAAACAGTTGTCATACTGTTTTGTTTAGAAAACAATGACAAGAAGGAAGTTTGTATGTATTCCACAGACATAATGTCTACTGTGCTTCAAGGCATTTTAAAATTTAATTATGCAGGCAGTTTAAGATACTGAAACACACACGCCTTACAGAAAGCCCAACCCACAGAGGTATTATGCCTCTTTCCTCCATTTTACTTCCTTTTGTTCATTCAACAAATATTTACTAATTGCCTGTTTACTGTCCGGACTCTCAGATGCGGAATGGTGACACCAGGCTAAATGAACAGGACAGCAGAACTCTGGCGTCAGGGAGCTCATGGAACAGAGGAAGGGGACAGAGATGAAATGGAGGGGAGATGTCTGAGAAAGAACCTAGAACAAAAGAAAGGTCTGGTTCTTATCAGCAAAAGACAAACACAGAAGCCACTTTAGCCAGGTGTACACAAGCCAGATTACACAAGCCTGTAATCTCAACACTTAGAAGGCTGAGGCAGGAGGAACTTAACTTAGGGGATATCCTGGGCTACATAGTTGAACCCTGTCTCAAAAAACACAAAACATAGTAGTGGAGATGGGGCTAAAAATACCACCTCTGAAAGCATGTTCTATATCACATTGTGTAGATGTTATTAACAAGTATTATAACATTTAAAGGAAACTGACTGGATGACTTTACTCGGCTCAAACAAAGGTAAACAACTTTTTGTTTCCTGCGGGACATCTCAAAACCTTTCATTTGATAGTGTGAGTGCTACATCTTTGGAAAGACAAATAAAAAGCAATACTAGTTTGGCTGGGATTTAGTTCAGTGGTGCCGTTGCCTGCCTCACTAAGGGCAAGGTCCCTAGTTAGATCCTAGGTACCAAAAAAAAAGCAATACTAGTCAAATTTCCTTGACCATGGAATCTTTTCTCCCAAAACCTCTCAGAGGAGATAATATTCTGTAGGGGAAAAAAAAAGAGGTGGTCAGTGGTTTCCAACCCTGTCTTTACATCAGCTTTATCAGCAATCCTTTAACAATGAGTGAAACCGGGGCCTCACCCCAGACCCATTAACTCACAGTCCCCAAGGATGGGACCCAGGCTTTAGTAGTTCATGGTAAAGTTCCCCAGGTGACTCTAATGTGCAGGCAGGATTAAAAACCATTAGGCTGGAGCACAGGATGCATGCAATAAAAAGCAGAGTGGACAATAAAAGCTGAAAGGGTCCTCTGGGGTCAGGCTGTGGAACGTCTTAAACGACACTCCAAGAAGTATGAACTTATTTGGAGGGCACCAAAGACCTATTCCTAGAAAAGCTATGATAACACCAAATTGGTCAAGATACTTCAGTGCATTTCTGCCTTCTACGCCCCTCCTTGCCACTGATAAAATTTAAATGGCTGTGGAAGGAAAGAAGAGATTTATAACCACAAAACATACCACAGGAGGAAAGGTGGAGGGAAAGATAATTTCAGAATAGGAAGCAGCCCACACCTAGGAAATTCAAGAACTACTGGAGCCTACTCTAAATAGGGGCTATGGTAGAAAGAGCCAGGAATGCAAAGCTGATCTAGATCCACGAGGCATTTATAATCCAGTAAGGGAGAAGACCAAGAAGAAGTAAACACGGTAACAGACACCATGTGGGTTAGCATTCTAGGTGGGACACAGAGGAGCTCTAGAAATGCAAACACGAACACGGAAGAAATGCCCTCTGACTTTGGTGATAGTACTTCTCAATGTTCAGTAACTGTGCAACTCCTCCACACACTGTGACACAGTCTCAAAGCATAGGGGATCGGGCAGAATTTATAAAGCCCACGATCTAGCAAATGAGACAAACAGTGAAAGATATTACAAAATGTCGGTACTTAAAAATGATTAACAAAGAAACGTTTCCCTGAATAACCAAGAAAGAGTGAAGTAAGACAGAGACAGAGAAGGGTAGGGAAAAAGGAGGGGCCATTCCAAAAAGGGTCAGCCGGCTATGCCAGCAAGGGACACGAGAACAGGAAGGGTGCAAGGGACAGTGGCAGCACACAGTGAGGCTGGAGAAGCAGCTCCGGAAGAGCACAATGACCCAAGATTATCTCCACTTGGTTAGACCAGTTGGGAGACTACTGCATGACTCATAGTGAGAGTTATCTGAAACATAGTGGCAGAGGGTGTTGGAACACGATCCTGACAAGCACCCTAGCATGCCTGGAGGGCCTACTCTGGGCCAGATATCTCACTTAATGCTCAGAGCAATTTTAAGATCACTATTCCCCCATTTTATAGATAATGCTAAAGAAGAGCGAAGGTTTTAAATAAGTCATTATAACCTGCAGAGAAGAAAATGCACGCCGGAGTGAAAGAGAGCAGATTTCAGGAGACCTGGTGATGTATGGCAAATGCAGCAGGGAGGACAAGAACCACCTGCCTGAGGGGTGACTGGCTTGAGAAACTGGGTGGCCAGGGCTGGCATCTCTGCAGATGGGACTTGCGATCTGCTGAGCCGGTACCTATGAGACAGTCAAGGGAAACGATGTAGAACAGTCTCAGAGGAGAGGTCTGGGCTGTGGGGTGGAATGTGGGGGGGGTTCATCTACTTAAAAGAGTAAATAAGATCAGCTCTGGCTGTCAGAGCCTCCAGCACAAGGGTCCAATGGGACACTGAAAGTGACCACGCTGACGGTCAGGAAATGGAGACAAAAGTGCACAGAAGAACCAGTAACAAACGTGTGGCTCGCTAGACCTGGACCCCAGAGCAGCAAGGAATCCACAACTCTAGATGTAGAGTCTGAATACAGTGCAAGGAATAGGTTAAGTCAAAGTTTGTTCTGGGAACACTTTTGGAAAAGCATCAACGGAATTCACATTCAAGTGACAGAACCTTTTGAAAATACACCGGATATTATGAACCATCCAATTGTGGGATCTCAAACCCTAGGAGGACTCTAATTACTAATCCAGTTGAGCAACCGTTTTAAGCAAATCCCCAAATGATTCCAAGCTCCAATTCTATAAGCATGAAATGTAAAAAAATAGCTGCAACGGATCTGGTTGGCAGAAATATTTATAAGCGTAGACATCTGAATAAAATCCCTTAAGGTAAGCAGTTCTGTTTTAAGACAGAACTGAGATTAGATAGTGCCACAAATTGAGTGGCTATATTGTTAGGTATCGATTCGGGCTTAGGGCTGTTTTCTCTCAATTAAGAAAGCATTCCTCACTAATTCATACTATGCAGGGGAAGAGCTGCAGGGTGCAAGAGGAGGCAGCAGATGAATCTAAAGGACAGAGTTATGCTACACTCACTGGCACAATGACACTTTTCCTGTATGACACAGAATGAGTGAGGTCACACACCTAGCCTCAGAAAATCTGCTGCTTCTCCACTTTCATGCACTGTGACCCAAAGAAGATAAGGTATTTGTTTCCCAAATGGCAAAGGGTTTCTCTTTCTCTTTTTTGGGAAAGATACATGCCCTGGGATGCAGGAAATTTTATATGTAGCAGTTAAGGGAAGTCCTTTCTACTGGGTAAATAGTAAAAACAAACAAATGAAACGAAAAACAGAAATTCTCTCTGAAAAGAAAATGTCCAAGTACTGGGAAGAATTTCAACACATATTAAGTTAACCAAAGCGCAAGCTTCCAACTTAACAATCTGGTCAACTGCCTTAACTACATACACCACCCACGTCCAGTCCATTACGAATTCAACCCTCTCTTCAACCTAACGCTCTTAAATTTACTTTTTATTTTTTAGGTTACACTGTATGAACTTCAGTCTAAGTTAAAAGTCATTCCTAACTTTTAAATAACCCTGAAAGACTTTCTGATTAAATATTTGAAAGTAGTTCTACAGAAAATTGCCAGTCTCCAAACTATTAATCCATAAGCAAGCAGGTCTACCGTTTAGTATGGCTACTTAAGCTTCCCTCGTTTTGTTTTTCTAAGATAAAAGACACTGTGTTCATAAAGAAGTAGTGTATATTCTTGTACCAAGCACGCTGCCCATCTTTAACAAATAATTCGGAGCTGCACTAGTCTGAGGACTACACACACAATGAAAGGTACTGCTCCAAAGCAATACTGCTAATTGCCAAACTACAGTTTCTTACTGCCTCTGATTTTACTCCCAGGTGATAAGTATGTCCCTTCATGCTTACAAAATTCTCCAACACAACCCTAATAAATGGTGCCTTCTGTAATCTCCTCCCTAGCTTACTTTAGAGAAGCTAAAGGCTTATACTTGGAAAATTACTTATGGAATGAGTCGGTGACAGCCTCGCACCACTCACAGGGGTTCGCACTAGGTCATGCTACGTGCTAGTCCTAGGCTGTGCAACAGCAAACAAAAAGGCCCACAAATTATAAACAGTATTTGTTATTTCTAAAAACTGTAACCAAATGCACCCAATGACAGGGTTCAAGAACAGCATGACAAACGTTGCATTTTTAAGTACGTGTGGGCTTCTTCTCCCACAAAATATACATTTAAATGAGAGCCTTCCAAAGAATGTGCTCGCATAACCAGGTTAAGCAAAATGTATTTTGTGGTTCATTTTGTCTATGTACCCCAAAATGCCTCTAGGAATTCTAGGTCAATACGAGGAGGGTAACTGTGAAAGGATGAGAAGGGAAAAAAACTGAAAGGCTAAGTAACTGTTAAAGCAGGGTCTCATTGAACAGAGGAGGAAGAAATGAAAAACCGCCCTCTTAGCATCATAACCACCACCAGCTGCAGCTAAAACAAGGTTCAGTCATCCTTCTGCATCCACGGTACCCCGGCCCAAGGAACCCCCAAATTTGCAGACGTTCAAGTAATGGCCTGGTTTGCATATAAACTATCCATATCCTCCAAAGCACTTTAAATTGTCTGTAGATTTCTTATAGTATCTTATAAAATACAAGTGCTATGTAAATAGTTGTCATATTTGATTGTTTAGGGAACAATGGCCAGATAATATCCGTGACCCAACGCAAACACAGTATTTGGAGTGATTTTGATCAGACTGGTTGAATCCTCACATGTGGGGCTTCTGGATGCTAAGGGCTGACTGTACAGATGACTTCGGTAGTTAGAAATGTTCAAAGATGCAGGACTCTGAAATTAGGCAGTGAGAGACCGTGCAGATACCTCACCATCTTCAACCTGGGGTCTCACTCAAGCAAAACATGGGCTCCCATTAACTGCATAAACTATACCACGACAAGAAGAAATGGTGTAGAAGCAGAAGAATTATGACATATTTTGGTTCCTTACAACACAACATGTGGGCAGTGGGCCAGGGGCATCTGCCTCGTCTGAGCTCTTGCCGGAATGGGGACTCGGCAGGTACCAACCCAAACCTGCAGAAACAGAATCTGATTTCAACATGATTTCTATTAGTACGCACACTGAAATCTTGAGAAGCACTGCTCAAGTTCTCTGGTCTTCAACAGTGCTGTGAATCAGAATCGTTCAGAATTTTTAGAAAACTCCCAATACTCAAGTCCCAGGTTAGGAGGCTCTGGAACCAGCATTTTATAAGATATGCAGAGCCAGTCCTAGTCCTCCCCCATTTTATGGATGTGGAACTGAGACTCAGAAAAGTTAAGTAATTTCTCCACGATACAAGAAGTTACTCACTGAATTAGAACTAGATCCTAAAGAATATTTAGGATTTATGATGCCCATAAAGAACCTAAGAAACCATATATATCCCCCCCATCAAAACTAAATTTTAAGACCTAAGGTTTCAATTAATCATATACATTTTTGGTATTTTAAAAAGAAATAAAGATACACTATTTGTTTCATATATTACCCTTTGAGCCCTAATTAGTTATTTGCAGTGGGAGGACCACAGACGATTCCATTTTTCTTTCTCTTTTTAAAATCTCTAAAATGTTTAATTTTCCTTACCACCATTTCTTTTCAGAGAAACAAAGCACTTAAAAATCGCCTTCAAAGACTTCAATCCGAATTAGACTGTAACATCCAAGAGAACAAGGACAATTATTATCCTGTTCGGAGTTTGCAAAAGCATAGCACTCATAGCATACTTTAGAAAGAAACTTTTGCCCAAGTGTTGATCCTTTTGCTAGTTGGTGATTATGTCATTACATCCAAAAGCCTCATAAATCAGCACTAGACACATGGGGGTGTGGTGGGAGGCATAGCAGAATGAAGGAAATTAAAAGCTGCGGTCAGACTAGAAAGAAAACACCCCATAAAAGCAACGTATGTTTCTGACAGTTTAAACAGACTGCATGACAGACAGTAAAACCACATTTCAACATGTTTTCTTTCTCTCTCTTTTTTTTTTTTTTCTGTTTTGGAGTGGATCTGTGGCTTTATGCCACCAAGCGATATTTTGGTTTACCAAAATGTACTCTATGGCCTTTTTAATTTCATATTTATTTAACTTTACTTACTATCACTGCTATTCTCACTTAAGTATAATAGCTTAAAAAAAGTGTCTGAAACAGCACAATAGAGCTTAAAACTATTTGGGGGGGGTACCAGGGATTGAACTCGGGTCCTTGCGCCTGCAAGGCAGGCCACCGAACCGCTGAGCTAAATCCCCGGCGGGCTTAAAACTATTGACCATGCCTCACAAGGAGTGGGGGGCTAAGTGCACACAAATAACTCACACTAACACATCCACTGCAATTCAGTGTTAGCTCATCGGGGACATAATGAACAATGGGAGTAACATGGAACTTTCTCAAGACTATTATAGACTCAGACATATTTACATGAAATTTCTCAAAACAAAAAGGATATGGAATCACGAACCTATCCAACTTGCTGTCCAACAAAGTAAAAACGAACAGGTTTGAAGAACGACAGGAGCAGAGTTTAAGTGACTGATGAGTGATTTAGAGAACTCTGTGCCTATCAAAACTCAAAATCATTTTATACTCTGATATAAAAAAAGTACTGGGAATTAAGCAAAACAACTCCCAGAAACTGTTTCACATATTCACACTAAATGCCTTCCTTAAAATCAACTGTTCCTGAAACCACTGCCCACCAAAGACTGCCTGACAAAATCTGTTGGGGCTGGGTAGAGAATACAGGCACAAATAGAAGGCTTGTTGGAAAGAATCACAGAGGTTCCTGGCAAGAGCACAGATTTTGCAGGAGAGATGAAAAGAAGCGCACGGTTGGAAGGTGAAAGAAGAAACCAACTTGTTACTCCCTCCTCTGCCTTCTTTCTCCTCTTCTTCCCTCAGAGTAACTGATCACAAGTTCTCCTCATTACAGCCTCCTTATCTACGAATGGTACTATGATCCTGTCAATCTGCAAAGTTCAATTTCTTGGGGCCTTTCTCCTACGAATTTCCGTAACTCTGATCCAATAAACTGCTAGTTCACTGGGTTCCTCCTTTCCATTTCTATTGCTTCTACCCTACTTCAGCCTTCACCTCCTTAATTCTGTCCCTGTCATATCCCTCTCCATCCTAATCACTTTAACCAACATTCATTGAACATTTGTTCGCAGGCCCCATGGTAAATGCAGAGAACACAGCGAATTAGAAGACAGATATGGCCCTGGCCCTACTATTTGCTTATCTTCCCTTTGCTGTTTCCTTAATAGCCCAAGCATTACACCCAGCAATCAAGGCCTTCAATAATGCATCCCAAACCACCTCTGCCACTATTTTCTTCTCTACAGCAGAGCTGGAAAGGCTAACCACAGCCTGAATATGCACAACACTTCCCTGACTCTGTGGCTTCCAACTGGAATCCTCCACATTCTTTTCACCCTTAGTGCTCCCAAAGTGAGGTTTCACTAAAACATCCCTACCTACTACTGCACAACAGAATCCTTAATCATTCCAGAGCCAGAAACTCCCTTCTCTTCCACTTACAGCACAATGACATCACTACACAATGCCTTGTGTTGCTCACACTGATCCAAATGGCATAAAAAGGTGAGATTTTTTGGGGAGGAAAGCTTTCTACCTCTTTGTTAACTACAAAGTCCTCATAAAGTCATTCCTTCAGCATTTGCTGGGATTAAAACATGAAAACCATTGGCAGATGTGCCTTACATCTGAGATATCCAGCACTACTATCTCTTAACCAAGTAACACTCCCAACAAAGGAATAAAACCACCTCCTGAAGGTTAATTTGCATATTTTCATGTTTAAGTTTTAAGTTACCATCTTCTTAACCCGACCCAGACATTTCAATTTGAAAAGGTAAATTTTAACTTAGAAAGATAGTTTCTGGAATGAGCCTCAAACAAAAAGAAAATGGTAAAAGCATGATCTTGAACCATAAATTCAAATACCTAAAAAAATGTGGAATTTAGGAATCTAATCTGAGAAGCAGCCTGAGTCTACTATACTGGTGGAAAATAACCTGTGAATTCTCGCTTAGATTCTAAGGAACTCATCCTATCAGTACTGCTTAGGTTTAAAGCAGGTCCTTACTACAAACCTCAGCCTAGCCAGCTATATCAAGCAGTTACAAATGAGTTCCCATGTCACAAAGGGGTTTTGTGCATAAACGCACTATGCCTGACCCAGCCTCTCTAGAATCTGACACCTCTTAAATACAAGAACAAATTTTACAAGGAAGTAGATCTGCCAATATATTACCTCTATATTCTGGAAACCTACAAGAGCAAAGCTTAATTTCTAGGGCACAATTTTTCCATTAGGAAGCCTAACAAGCATTTTTGTATTTCCCCAACTGCCCCAAAAAATGTCCAACCGTGGAATTGGCCCATGTTCTTTATGGGCCACTTTAGGTTAACTATA
>NW_022900943.1:26812705-26828400 GCF_012274545.1 Fukomys damarensis | reverse complement strand
AAGACATACTTAGAGGTAAAAGCCACACTCCAAAACAGTTCTATGGCCCAAGAAAATTAAAAGCCTTTAAAACAGTCACCCACATGCATAGCACAGTGGGATTTACAGGGAGAAAAAACAAAAATAAGCCAAGAAAAAAAAAATTTTAGCTTCACTCACCAGTATCCATGCCTTCAAAATTAAATCCACGCTTTGGACTCAGGGTACTTACAAACTCAAGGTTCCATTCTGTTTATTATAACATGACCAGAGCTATACGAAAACAAGTACAATGTATGCTTCCCTAAGCAAGAGCCTAAGTGAAGAGAGCAGAAAGGCTACTTTGCAGTGAGATGGACAGGTCAGGCCCAGCGTCATGAATAATTCTCCAATGGCCCGATCAACCTACCATGTACCTCTTGGTACCAACCAGAATGATGTTCCAGGAGAATGGCTGAAATTACTGGTAATGTTCAGCATGGAAAAAGAAAGGCTGATGATGGTCAATACATGTTAACCGGAAAAGAAGACTAAGCCTCGTCCCTTCCATGGGCTTTACATAAGGACATATCTGCCAATGCAGTACTTCCAATACTACCAGAAAGTGTTCTGCTTTGCAAAAAAAAAACAAAACAAAACCAAGTAGCATTATGAGGATCTGAATGTTTTTGGGGTGCAAATCAAGCATCCAATGAGCTGAACTGAAAAGTAAAAATTCTTCCCCAAAAGGTTTTTCAAGTTTCCTTCTTTAGAAAAACGATGTTTTAAAAAGACTACATAAGGTCCTGATTCAGAACTTAACCTAACTACTACCAATACTGTTCTGCTTATCAAAAAGCCGAAAAGATGAGCATGACTTGAAGGATTCTCTCAAACTAACTTAATTAGAGTAATTACAGGGCTGATTCTCAATCTAACTCTACTCAAAACTGCAATAATGAGCTGGGTGCGGTGGCGCACGCCTATAACCCCAGCACTCCGGAGGCTGAGGCAGGAGGACTTACTGTGAGTTCAAGACCAGCCTGGGCTACATAGTGAGTTCCAGGTCAGTCTCAACTACATAGTGAGACCTTGTCTTAACCCCCACCCCCCAAAAAAACCCGCAATAATGCCTCCAAACCTTTGGCTCTCCTGGCAATAAAAAGGCAACAGGGATAACAATGCTTTCCCATCCCTACAGTGGAGTTTCTCAACCTGACACTTTTGAAATTTTAGATCAAACAACTCTCCATTTTAGGGGACTTCTCTGAACTTTGGGTGTAGGATATCCAGTAGTATTCCAGACTCTACCCATTACATGACAACATTTCCAAGTTGTAACAACCACACATGGCCTCAAACAGTACAAAATGTCACCTGTGGAAAAGAAATGAAACCACTATTATTTAGCACAGTACCTCCTAAACTTGATTGGGTCCAGTTCCCTTGTTGGATCAGAAGGTAGTATGGATACTGCTTCTTCAGAAAAAGGTACACAAGTGTGCAAAATAGTTTAAAAACTTTTAAAACCAGCCAAGAACCCCTATCCTACCCTCACTCTGGGCAGGCACTCAAATTCCTATACTTGTCTGGACATTACTATGTGGTTAAAAAGAAGGTACCATACCGTGCCTTTTTTTAGAAATCTCAGTCAGAACTACAAAAATATCTGAGGCCTTTGCTCATCAGGAAAAGAATCAATAATCTCAGATAAAAGATGAATGAATTGATGGGTCTGCTAATCTAGTGTATCTGTTTATACAAAAAAAAAGACCCATTATTATTTTTTTAATACTATATTCACTGTGCACCGAGCACAGCAGTAGAATGTTTAGATACATTTAACAAACAAACAACAACAATAAAACACAAAAATTTACCACATTAAAACGGTCCCTCATGATGAAGGCACTGCCAATGTTTCAGAATTCAGGCTCTGAAGCCAGATTGCCTGGGCTTGAATCCCCAGTATGCAGCCTACCAGCTGTACAACCCTGGGCAAGTTTCTTACCTTATCTCTTTCATTTAGTTTCCACAAACACAATGAGGACAATAAGATCCCTTCCTCAAAAGGTTATGAATTAAATTAATACATCTAAAGCACTTTGTCTATCAGCTGGTACCCACGAGGCAATCAAAAAATCAGTGATATACATTTTTAAAAAATCCTACATCCTTCCGTAGTTACTGATAAGCTCCTGCCTTAGAAAAAGCCTGGTAAAGATGTAGTCATAACTGGGGGAGGGATTTAAAAACAAACAAAAACAAGAGATGGTTCTAGGTTGTGAAACACTGGGATTACTAGGATTATTTTAGCTGTCTGCAATAGTCTAACATTATTCCTAATGAAGTCCTACCAGACACAAAGTGTATTTCCTCATATATAATGTTACTTAAACCTTAACTCCAACAGCATGCCTGTCGTGTCAA
Source organism: Fukomys damarensis (assembly GCF_012274545.1). Classification (NCBI taxonomy): domain Eukaryota; kingdom Metazoa; phylum Chordata; class Mammalia; order Rodentia; family Bathyergidae; genus Fukomys; species Fukomys damarensis. The sequence goes on along the minus strand of NW_022900943.1, from coordinate 26,826,012 downwards.
CCAATGAAATTAAGGATGGACCTTCTGACAAAGCTTTTCATGTTTTAATCGTATGATATGACAGAGTTGAAAGACACCTAGAAATAACCATCTGACGATAAATTCAATCTACATTTTTGTAACACCAGTCACTAGGTCAAGGACCTGTGGTAGAACTGGTGCTGAGATCTCCCAATTGCCTTTCTGAGCCTTTTCGCTCATCATAAGCCAAGTCCTCCCTGAGAGCTCAGAAACACAGAAAACTTTTACAGAAATGGCTGAGAATTCAGAGTGTGACATGATGCAAAATAAATGATAAAATGGAAAAAAAAAAAAGGTCCTTTAGCTGTTCCCATCTTTTATTTAGTCATTTTCTCTACTATGTCCAAGGGATCATTTTAAGTGCTATGGCTCTAGCAGTGAATAAAACATTCTTCCTTTTTGGAGCTTATACTATAACTTTAGTGAAGGAAACTGATCTCTACGTCCTTGATTCATAAAGTCAACATTAAACATTTTCTCATTCTTTTACTCACCATTAAGTCATTTATTTATGATAAACCAAACTGAAAAGCCGACACCTTCCCTAAATAAAGGATTCCAGACAGGAAAAATAAGAAAGCCCTGAGGATTTGAGACGTCAAGCTCGTTGTAAGCCATACTTTATGGACATGCTTTATCCTAAGGGCCATGAAATAAACCTTAACTAGAGAAATAATCGACATCTATATTGAATTCTGGAAGGGTAACTAGTATCAGAAGCTCATTACACAACAGGTATACCAGTGATACACATTCCCTTCTCACGCATATCGTCAGAAGACAATGACTGTATCATGTTATATTCAGAAAGTGGATAATATGTGCCCAAGGAAAAATACAAAAACTAATTCTTTTAAAGAAGCACTGGAGTTATATTTTATTGTATATCACATATATGTATATTACACATTTTATAATACCTATTCTAGTTTTACATGAACATTACAGTGAGTCACAAGAGAATCAGTAGCATTCTAAACCACCTACTAATTAATTATGGAACTCTGTCACGTTAACAACTGCATCTCATTTTAGCCATTGGGTCATTTGATCTATTTTATTGAGGCTTCAGTGAAAAATGGGTGAGAAAGTAGCTTGTTAAACACAAAGGAATATTTACATATATATTTCTACTTCTAGTTCCTTCAGGTAATTGTGAATTTTAAAACTAAATGTTTTAAAAAGAAGTTTCTGAGACAAAAGAGAACAGATGTTAAATTTAAATTACCATTCACGGAGTCACAAAGAGAATAAACCAAGCCTAAATGGTCACTTTAGACTGAAGGAGCTAAGAAATCTGAGCGTTCACCTATACCCAAAGTTTGCTGAGAAAAGTGTGGTCCTGAGACACTAAGGTACTTCATAGTACTGCACAGTTATTGCTAAAGTCAGAGCAAAAATCTGAGACTCTTCACTTAGGTACTTTTGGGGAGGTAGTTGGCACAGAGCTCGGGCAGAAATACCTGTCATACCAGCATTCTGACCTTGAATAAAATCCACAATCTATTTCACTGGCTGGCTGATCTCAAACAAGTTAAGTTCTCTACCTCAGCATCTTTGCATAATAGGAATAAATAATAATTTCATAAGACTGCTGTGAGAATAACTGAAATACTATTTGCAAAATAAGCTCTGCAATTGCTTACTATGGCAACTATAATTCTTCTAACAATATGCCCATTTCCTCTAACTTTGGTGTCTTCAAAGTTCCTCGTCCCTTTAAAAGAAGTAGAAGCCCACATTTTCACTGATCTGGAAGAAAGGTGAACACAGCACAGTGCACTTAAGATCATTATCAACCCACACTCATTCAAACCACATCTACACAGACCTAATAACAGCCAAACAACCCTTCAGATACTGTACATTCTGACTATTGATAGATTTTCAAACTGGATTTTAAGTTCAGTTAGGAAGAAATCACATTATTGTCTAAAAGACAGACTCAGCATGCCAAAATACATATATTCCTCATTCCCAAGTTAGATTGCCTTTATTTACTCTGTTATATGTCATATTTCCACAAACTTAACTACTAGGCAACACAGGCCTCAATAAACTTGAAGGTTTAATACTGATTATCCTACAACCCAAATACACCCTTAAAAATATTAAGCTATTCAAGATTCTTGGTTAACTGTATCTAAATGCAGGTATTCCTTCATTCACCAAATACTGAATGAGCACCAACACTTCCCCCCCTACACACACACACACTTCTCAACATCAGCTATACAGCAGCAGAAAACAATAACAAAAACCCCTGGAAATTATATTCCAGGTAGAGACAGGGGATAGGCAATAAACAAATACAGATCTAGCACTGTATACTTTTTTTTTTTTTTTTCATAGCATAATTTAGGAATGTGGGAGCAGCCAGTTTTATGAAGTGCTTTGCTAAAAGTGGACCTTGGCTTTGTATTTCAATTTGCTGATCCCAGATTCCCTTTGAGCAGGGCACTGACACTGCAGGGTAGCAGGGAGGAGAGGGAGGAGTTGTACTTCAAACGCAAATCACATTTTTTTGCAGCATAATTTAGGAATGTGGGAGCAGCCAGTTTTATGAAGTGCTTTGCTAAAAGTGGACCTTGGCTTTGTATTTCAATTTGCTGATCCCAGATTCCCTTTGAGCAGGGCACTGACACTGCAGGGTAGCAGGGAGGAGAGGGAGGAGTTGTACTTCAAACGCAAATCACACAGATCAGATCGCTCACTAGTGAGCAATGTAAGCTCTTGGACTGCCAAGTTGCATTGCCATGTTCCTCATGTTGCAGAAAGCCAAGAGCATCACCAAAACAAGTACATTATTTGCTGTTTGCAAACACTATGGTCTGGAAAGGAAGACAAGAAACCTACTACTTCCTCTCTTGCCAGTGACTCTCGCCAGGAGACCACAGGCACACTCAGCGACCTATGTGAACTCTGGTATCCCCACCCACAGACTGATCTTCCCTGACTGTGACACCCGGCTAGTCTCTTAAGCCCTTAAGCCTCAATGTCATCTGTTAAAGGAGGCCAATGGAATGACACTGCTTGGCAAACTGTCGGGTACTGCACTGACAGGAGCTATTTAAATAAATACATGGATCCAAGCTTGCTACCTGCTTTACAGGAACATCAGGAAGATTAAGGAGAACATGTAAAATGCCATAAGCTCTCTGCAAAGAAAGACTATTACACAGTACTACTAGTGCTTGTAATTTCTACCACTATTCTTTGCAGTTCAACTTCTCTGCCTTTCCAATTTGTTACCAACAAAATCTAAACCTTCAGAAGCAAAATAAGCAGCTAAAAAAACAAGCGTGAATAGAATCCTAGTTAGAACAAAGAAAAAACGAGGGCAGGGGATTTAGCTCAGCAGTTGGGTGGCCTGCCTCGCAAGTGCAAGGACCCAAGTTCAATCCCCAGTACCACAAAAAAGAAAGAAAAATGAGCCTGCTGAGAAAATCAGCAAATGTCCCTCATCCCTTTCCCAATTTCTCACGGACCTAGAGTGCTGCTGCAACAGGACCCTGAAGAAGTCCCAGCACACCACAGCCAGTCCAGGTTGGGGACAGAGCCTCCCAAGAAGTTACCCCTTCACTCCCAGAAACATAGACAAACCTTAAAGTATCTGTGAGCAAAATTCTTTAAAAAGGCTAGGATAAGGCAGTCACCAAAGGACACGGTACCTAAATAAAGGGTGCCTTGGAGTAACTTTGCCCTTCTGCTTCTTTGCAAAACAGCTAAGAAAATCCGCACGTTGGGTGTTTGTCCCCCTAGATGGAGAACAGATTACACACTGTAGGTCTCTGAGGAATAGTTTTGGCTCAGTGATATCAGATAGCAAGAGCTTTGTATCAATGCTGGGTCAATTCCAATGAAAACAGAGAGGGTATATAGGTTTGTGGTGATAAATGCCAGCTCTTTACAGACAGAAAACAACCACCAGTGACAGCTGTTACTAAGGCAAACTCAAAACACAAGTAACTTTCACTCTGACTAAAACTTAAGGCCCCTCCCCCTAAGTTTAATAATTTAATTTACTCCGTTTGCAGTGTACTTACTTCTAACAAGCCCTAAGCCTTACAAGCTGTCCTTTTCAACGTAGATACTCAGTTGCCCATACCTGAATGTGTTGCCTCTTGCTTCCCTCCAACAGCCCAGCTTGCAAATCAATAACTTAGCCTTTACAAGACCCCTGGGTCTGCCGTCAGTGCCGGAGTGCTGCAGAGTTTTTCTAAAAAGGATGGGGAGGGACGAAGGCAAAAACCTTCTAGAGATCATGGCTCTTTCACTCTCTTTGTAGCCATCAACTATCACTGTCCACAAGTGACAAACCAGGCTACCAAGTAACATAAGGCAATAAAAATTTTCTCATTAAAAACAAACAAAAATAGCGCATTTTTAGCGTTTGATTCTTCATCTTGTAGAGAAAAAAAACAAAAAAAAACAAGGTAAAATTCTAGGAAAGGAAAGAGAAAGTGAAGACTATCATCACCTTCATCAAGGCTACAGATGCAGCTCTCATTCTTTTTTTTCCATGCAGGGGATTGAACTTGGGACCTTGCACTTCAGAGGCAGGGTGCGGCACCTCTGAGCTAAAATCCCCGGCCCCAGCTCTCATTCTAAACTGTTGGTCCAACCCAGCTCAGAGTGACAATTGGACCTAAATACAAAGAAACCCCTGCCTATCAAAATGATAAATAAATAGAAATAAGCAATATGCAGCAGAGATTGAAAGGCAGTGAAAAGGATGCTACAAAAAAATTATTTGACCAAGTAGAAGCAAAACATCTGCCTTCATTTAAAAGTTTGAGTTGTGGGTGATTTCCTGCATTTAAAAACAAGAATCTCTTTCTGAACTACAAACAGCCACAAAACATCACATTTTCCCCTTTAGAACCCACAAGATGATGATTAACAAACAGGCTCTTGTCTTTAGACACAGTTTTAAGAACCACAAGGAAAAGATAAAAGTTAAATGGAAGAACACGTTTGTAAACAAAGGAAAAAGGTTGCCTGGGGAGAAGACAAATTCCCTCCTGATAAGCAATCAACTCTCTCAGCCATGTGGGAGACCACGTGTACGTGACCCCCACCCTCTGACCCACAGAAAGGAGCCTGGGACCAAGCCTTCCAGTCCTGGACTCCAGACAGCCGCGGTGAATCTACCCACACGCCAGGGATTCCGGGTAGACCCCAAATGGAAGGCTCAAGGACAAACCATCTGCCCAGGGCTCTCCATGCCAGCAATGAGCTTGGCTGGGCAGAATCTCTGCTTCCCGACAGACCATCTCCCAGGAGGCACTGTCCAGGTAAATTCATGAATGCTGAATCTACCCCCATCAGCTGTATTACCATCTACAGTTCTGACCCTGTTGAATCACCTTCTGACTGGCCATAATCCCTTTCTTAGGATCACTGTGAGAATTAAAGGAAAGAATTTTGGCAATATGCCCAGGTCTGTGGTAAGCACACGCTAGATATATAATAAATGTTTATTTCCATTGGAAGGAAGCTCTCATTCCACCCAACAATCACTGCTTTAGGTGAATAATCTATAGATATTCTCCTATAGGACCTCAAGAAAAACAAAATCAACAATCCACCATGTGAGAAAGGAAGAGGAGGAAACCCACGCTATTCAGAAAATACTCCAGTTAACACATACACACCTTGGAATGGGTTAAATCTCATCTTTGCAATCTGTTTCTCTTGCAGGATTGTGACAAGTAAGATAGCTCACTGGTTCCATCCTGGCATTAAGTACCCCGATGCAAGTACCGCTTATAGTTTTGGAAAAAATATCATTTACAATCTATACGAAACTAAATTTATTAAACCAGAACACAGCTGGCCTTTCACAAAATATCCAAATACAAAAAGGGGGAAAACACCATCAAAAACCTCCATTTGGTTAATATTAATTGTAAAATATTATCAGAGGAAAATAATCTGAAATTAGAAAAGGTGGCTTTAACCCTTAATAAAAAACAGAAACACAAGAAACCAACACGGACACACAGCTCCTAATTACATCTAAAATTTATGCAGTTATCAAAATTTCGCTTGAGATTTTCCAGTCCAGTAGTATCCATTCACTATTCATCACCCCTAGATTATTTCTTAATGTTTATAAAGCAAAAGAAAGTTCTTTCAGTAACATTTTTATTGGTTTATTAGTTCATTTTAGGTAGAACACCTTTGCTTTGATAGTGGATCCCTTTCATTAGGTCACGAGTTTGTTTAATCACACCCATTTTCTAAAAAAGCAGCAAGTAACACGTAAAAACACATTTCTGCCTGCTTCTCTATGAACTCCTCCAAATCTAAGGGTATATTGATATTGGTATAAGATATTGGTAATGCTCCCTGCCAAAAAGATTACCCTTAGTGAAATCCAGTTTAAACACAACTTTGAAAGAACTGACTTCCACTCCAAGCACTTTCTCCACATAAATTTACTGCATCCTAGAAGCAAGTACACACTACTCATATATATTACTTTAACCTCAATAAATCTCTTCTTAGGTTCCAAATCCTAGCCTGCCTTCTCCAATAGTTCACGGAAAAGCAGCGAACCTAATTAACAACAGCATCCTCTGCAACTCGGGCCTTGATTTCACCTATTTACACATTAACTGCAGCCTCCTTTTGGCCAATCCAGTCTATTCTCTGTACCATGCCGAGCCTTTTATCTGCCCTGGACAGCATTTTCTCCAGCAGATGAAGTAGATGCCGATTGATTTGCTGTCGAGCATGGTAAATTAATAGCAACAAATTGCTGAGGGCCCGTCTCGCTGCTCCACCATGCTTCGGCAGTTTTGCTTTATTTGCTCCATGATGGGCAGCAGTCGGCCTCTTCAAGTCAATTTCTTCTTAACAACCTGCAATACTTTTCAATGGTGAAAATAGAGCTGTTCCTTGTAAGTCAGAAATCAATATCCTATTGCCCTTAGAAAATGCTAAACAAGCAGTATTGGCAATCCACTTGGTACTAGAGGGTATCAGATATAATGCAAATCCATACTGCTTTCCTCCTTGTAGTTATTACAGTTTGCTAAAAGGTTCCTAATGTCATTTATCATCATTTACTATCGACCAAAGAGGCTATGATTATGATATCCTATCAGTTGGCAAGGCCCTTTCATTTCTATTCAATTAATATTTCAGCAGCACTCAAATGGTTGTGGCCTAAGTCTCATAATGAAATTTACATGACTTGCAGTGAAAACAGGAGTTTTCTTGCCTTGATTTAAAAAAAAAAATAATACATATATTCGGACACGTACATAATACATAAATATTTATATAAAAGTGTAGTATTCACTTAATGGAGTCTACATGTTAAGAGATTTCTAAAACTTTTCAATGATTCCTAAAATTCAAGCACTGGGCAAAACATTTTTAGAAGCAAAGACAGACATTCCGATTACAAAATACTACCCATAAGCAAGTCAGGAAACATTCTTGCGCCCTGCTTTTCTAAATTTACCATGGCCATCCATTTAGTTTCTATAGGTTGCATCCACACACCTACTGTTTCTAATCTACATCTGGTATTCCTTTTAGAGTGGTGATCACTGCTAACGGGAGGTTTCCATCAGGAAAAATGTCTTCAGGCGTCACAGGTGGAGGTGGTGCTGAAGGGGCAGCACTTAGTAATGCTATCAATGCACTCATTACCCCATCTGACCACAGTCCCTGACCCATTTGGAAGCCACACTCTATTTATAAAGAACAATCAGCAAAAGAAAGTAACAGCTAAACCCTGGGCTAACCGTCCCATCCAAAACATACAGCAAAACCCTGTACAGTACTTAGGGAAATCCTTAGGGAATGCAGGCCAGTGTGCTCTCATTTTTAAAATATCCATTTTGAAGACCTCACAATGAGGCACACATGCCATTTTTAACTATGTCCTGATCGTCATGTTCAGTTTCATGCGAGACCTCAAGATAGTGGCCAGGTGTTAATGCCCATTACACCCCACACCCTAACTTCTCTGGGGTTTTTTCCCAGCTTCATCTGCTCAGTTCTGTTAGTTCCACTAACGATTACTAGAAATTAGATCCATATTTTATGCTCTAGTTCTGTGTCATGGCACAAGTTCCCCTTAAAAAAACACCCCACTCATTCTACCAGGCTAATGCTATTTACTCAGTTACCAAAATTTAAATTAATTATGTTCTCACACATAATTGTTAAAAATTGGCAACATTATGCAGGCTTAATTAAGATTAAATCCAATTTACTAAATGTACTTTAATTGGTACTAATTACATTAGCTTTCATTTCAGAATGACAAATTCCCCATAGGTTTCACTTTATAGTTCTCTATCAAAATCAACACAGGGTGACCGATGATGAGCATCACACGAAACCAGGTGGGGAGAGCGCAACCCCCACTGTGTCCACTGCTTCACACTTCCACCCTTTTATCAGTTTGCTAAGTCACAGAGCAGTGACTCCATCACAGCCATCATTTTCTGTTCCAATGAAAAATTTCTCTACAAATAAATCCTCGGGCTGGCTTCAGCCAAGAACAGGAGTGTTAACCAAAAAAATACACAAAGGTTTCAAATATCAGGACCACCAATGACTAGGGTACTTCCAAGACTCCTGGGACTCCTACTCTTGAACCCTTCAAGACACAAATCTAATAGTGAATAAGTCTAACCCGATCTTGAGAACTAGGCCCAATTACGCCGCAGGGCGATTTCCCTGCATTATTGCTGCTTTCCATTACAAGGGTATCCAGTGAATCTGGAAGAGAAGCTAAGAGGAACTAAGGCTGTCTGCCTAGGAAAGCAAATAAAGACAGATATGCCTCTGTGCTTAAGGGGGAGAAAGAAAGAAAATATAATAAGTAGGTGGTTTGCAGGGCTGTCTGTATTTCGTAATGTGATAAACTGCCCTCAGGATTCTTGATATGATTGAATTTAAAAGAGAGAAAAAAAGGAAAATGTACTTTTCTCAATTTTAAATAGATGGCATTTGAGACCAGCTGGACAAGAAGATGACAGAATTACAGAGATATAAAATGTGTAAAATTAAAGAATCTCACATGCCCCCGGTACTGTATTTCCACATGAAACACATACGGCCAAAAACAAGCTATGTGTTATGCACAAAAATGTAGATGGTACCTGAAGATCTGAAAACTAAGAAGATAGAGGAGGAAAATAAAGGGATATTAAACATATGATCCAATCTTTATAAAACATTGATTTTGGTAGGGAAAGGGGAGGCAGGGATAAGGACCCGCCCCCCCCAAAAGAAAGAAAAAAAAGACATACAAAATCCAGACCTAAAATGATATATAACGAGGATGATTAACAATACTAACTCTCATGTAATTTATTCCTATAAGGTACAGCTATTAGATTTTGTTTAAGTAGGAGATATGTAAATTACTAAACAGAAAGCCAGGGATGCCAAAATAAGAATTTAATCTTATATGTAAGCATTCAATTTCATTTAACGCATGGCATTCAAACTATACTATAATGCTTAATACTGGCATAGTCCAACAGTATACAAAGTAAAAAAGTATCTGAAATAAAAAGTCCTCAGCAGTAGTAGTCTCACTTCCCACAATTTTTTGTCTTCTGTTGCTATCTATTTAACCGCCTTCATTGTCTAATAGGCATCTTTCAAAGAAAAACTATGTATGTGGGCATGTTCTGAGCAAGTGATGAATAATTCTATGCAAATAAAAAAAAAATGGAACCCATAAATAGTACAAGCCTATTAATACATGGTTATTTCATATTTTCTAAACTTACATGGTAGTAACATCCACCTTGATCATAAGACATAAAAATCATTACATCTTCCCTTGCCTTCTTCTCAGCAGGCAAGCATATACACATCTATTGTGAAATGGTTGAGGAGCACAGGGGCACTTCGAAGAGATCATTAAAAATAAATGCTTCCAAGAGGAATTAGTATTGCCAAACAGTATTTCGTACACCTTCATATTATATGTATACATATGCTATTTTTTCTGTGTAGGAAACTTAAGCCTAATTATTTCATTTGGTTTCTTCCTAAAAAAACGACTGTTTGAATCATATCCCTCAGTGCTTTCTGACTAAACGTGACTTTTTTTTTTCTGAACTAAATGCTAGATTTCAAGCCCTAATATTGAACCTTATCACATCCTCTTATGAGGCTCATTGGCTCTGTACAAATTTTGGAAGTAACGGTTACAGTTCTCCATAAGACCAACTAAGTATGCTCTGGGGACCTGTATAAGGATTTTACATCAACTTCTTTTGTAGTTCCACAGATTTCATTTTGATCCTCTCAGCTCACCCTCTATCTAATTCTTTCACACTGAGCCAACAACAGCTACACAGGTGCACAATATTTAAGACTTTCTAAGAAAAGCTCTTTCACAAAACAAGTTTGTAATGTCCAAAATACACAAAGCAACTCCTACAAAAGAAAAACAAGATATATTTAAAATTCTGGAATCCACATTTTGAAAGTATAGAAGTTTAATATGCATTCAAATGTTTTAAAATAACATTTTCAATGATTAAATTTAGGATAATACGGAAGAAAAATGAGGAACCACCTGTGAAAAAATAGTGTCCTCTCCAATACTCAGTATGTAAAATATAGGCAGCCACAACAATCTGCAGAAGAAAATTGTAAAACGTACAGTTTTCTTTTCAAAATGCACCAGCATTACCGTCATTTAAAAAGGTTACAAAAATAGTAACTTACCTGCTTGTGCATTTCTATATTCAACCCATAGGACATTTCATAATACTGTCAAAGAAAGAAAAGCAATTAAATTTCTGCTTTTCATCAAATAATCTCCCCAGTTTGTTCAAAATGCTCCAAGTATGTTTAAACCAAACATGAAAGCCTCACCAAAAGTAAAATGGCCATAATACCTATGTTAAGAAATCAAAAGGGGTGCTCAACTAAGGTCTTTAGTTTAATAAAACTACAAACTACCTTAAGACACAGACTCTGCAAATGACTCACATAACTAGGAAAAATTATGCTCAAATAAGCATCCTTAACATCTCCACCTGTCTTGACCTGTCATAAACAAATGAATCAAAAAATATGAAAATTAGGAACTATATTTCTCTAATTCCTAGGCACGGTGGAAACTTGTCTTGAAACTCGATGTGCTGAAAGAAAGGTTGGAAAAGATGGTGTGCTACATTAAGAGTTTAGTTTCTCGTGTTTAGTTAGTATACTGCTCATATTCACAAATCCAAAGCAAAAACGCTTCACAGAAAAGGAACTAGTGAGTTATTCCAGAGTCTTTTTGAGCAATCCTAAAAGGATGCTTCATACTTCTAAAGCAAATCTAATTTTTTGTACTTGTACTATAACTGGCATTTACAGAAAGTCTAGCAAAACAAAATGAACACTCCTCAAACCAATGCAACACTGTAGAAATTGAAAACATACACACAAAAATATAAGGATAAAAGTAACATAAAGAAAGAGAAAAAATGTGAAAAGGGGTTTAGTGTCTCCTTTTATTCATCATTCTTTAAAAGAATTAAGACATTAAAATTTTAAGGGTATGTAGAAAAACTGGTTAAAACTGTTTCGATGCGAGAGTAATAAAACAAAGAAAACCACTAACAAAAACATTTTGCTTGTGACTAAACAAAACAAAGTAGGTTTTGTTTTCATTTTTTTTCTCCAGTCTGTAAAAACAAAGCACAAAAAACTAAACCTCATGCAGTGGAACTTTCTGAAAATTTAAATGAAAGCTGGTTGCCAAAGGCAAGTAATAACATCCTAGAATTACAAGTTGCTAATGAACACATTCCCACAACCTGGACTACACCGGCAGGGCCAGTGATCTCCCTGCCTGCAGCCTCTAGCAATCGCGTGTGCGCTTGCTCTTGGGATCCCAAACTAACAGGCACTCTGAATCTGTGCAATGGTTCTCTTACCATGACATAATGCCGCTGCATCTCAGTCTTCTCGCTGGCGAGCTTCTCACATTCCAGCTTCAGACTGTTCAAGACATAGCATAATCTGAGTACAGTGCAAAACTTAACCTGCAACCTTCAAATCCAAACACACACTTCCTCCTCCAAATCATCACCTACCAACACCAAGTCAACAATCTTAACCACCACCTCATTAGGGAAAGGCAGGAGAAAAGGAAGACTAGAACCAGACTGGACTTGTCCCTTGGATAAGGTCCAAATCGAGAAATTTTTATTTTTTAGTTTTTTAAGATAACTTTTTAAAGACATAAACCCTCTAATAAATTTAATTCGGGAACTGCATCCAGAATTGAATAGTCAATAAATTCAAGCAAAACAACAAGAACAAAGAAGTAAACAAATAATGACTACACACACAAGCATGAGTCCCCCAAAATGTCACAGGGGAGCTTTTTTTCTTCAATGTTCTACGAAGAGATTAATGAAAATATGAATCAGGCAGTCATATGAATGATGTCTTTCTTTTTCCCCTCCAAAACACACAGACAAGTTGAATACCACCACCCAGGGGCAAAGCGTTGACCGGTTCAGCGGCTTGTTTTGGTTTTTTCATTTATGAAATAAGAACTAGACATCATTACAAAGCCAGCACAAGGAAAATGTTTTAAAGGCACTCTAAGTCTAATAATCTCCTCTAAGATGAAAACATTTTTTTTTCAGCATAAAAGTAATGAAACTGTTCGCTCTGATACTTCCCAGGGCTCTCTGCTATTTAGTGAAATGGCAGAAGGAAGAAATCAAGCCCAGAGTGATAACCAAGGAAGTCAAAAGGCCCCAGAATCTTCCCAACCTTCCATTCTCCCGGCCCCAATAAATCAATACCGAAAGTTTGGCCTCAGCGTTTTCCAAGTCTCCCCAGTTTCGATTGTTCTGCCTCGGTTTTTATTTACGGGAGAAGAAAGGAACGCTTAATTTCTTTACACCTGCCTAAAGGAAAAGAGGCCTTGACATGCCCTTTCGGCCCACAGGGGGAAAAAAAAAAATAATAGTAATAATACCTTTGTGGTGGCAAAAAAAATAAAAAAATAAAAAAAAAAGAGGTGAGTGTTTGTGCGTGTATGTGGGAGGCAGACGACAAGAGCTAAGCAAACAGAAGGATCAGCTAAAGTCAATATCGTTACCTGTGGTATTGAGCCTGCAAAAACTGAAACTCCTCCTTAATCCGATCACAGGATTCGGAAATGGTAAATTTAAAGGGTTGAGCAGGCTGATGCGGTGCCTAAAGAACAACAATAAAATATTTAATTAGCCCACATCACAGGCGAAGCAGAGCGAGGGAGCGGTGCGCGCGCGGCGCCGGCGGGG
>NW_022900943.1:26797372-26812173 GCF_012274545.1 Fukomys damarensis | reverse complement strand
AGACCCGCCAGACCCGCGCCGACCCGGGGCCGCGATCCGCGCCCGCTCCAAACTTTTTTATTCGTCTTTTAATTGGCTGTTATTCCTCCGAATGAATGATCGTTCTTCTTCCCTAAAAGCAAAGGCAAACTCCTGTGGTTCGGAAGAGGTCTCCACGGTGCTTTGGGGTTTCTCTGGAGATTTTTTTCACTTCACAGCAACGATCTTTTAAAAGGCACCTTTTAGCTTCTTTTGCCACATTTCATTTCCTTATTTTTCTTCCTTCCTGTTTTCTTGTCTCTCTTTTTTTTTTTGAAACCCCAAATTGAAGGGAATTATAAAAATAAGAGTGAAACGCTTGCGGCTTTTTTTTTTAATCTCTCTCCTTTCAAACTCTGCGAACACCACCTCAAAATAATATGCAAGTGTGTAAGAGGGGGAAGAAAGCCAACAGCACAAACACCCGCTCGGAACAGCTCTAACAACACGCTCTGTGTAGGTGACTTCTTTGACCAAATTTAGCAGCAGCTAATCATTAACATTCTGATACATATTCACAGCCGGCCGCGGAGGGGCCGCGGAGCACCCCGGGAGATGTAGTCCACCCTAGGCGACCGTGGCTGAGGAGCTCGCCAGATTGACTACAACCACCGGCCAGCCACGCGACCACTCCCGGACGCTCTCCAAGCGCCCCGCCCTCCCCAGGCACGGTAGGCGTTTGCAGCAACCAATCAGAGATGGGTGAACATTAATCGCCGTTCTGTGTTACTGCCCATCATTTCACTGCTGACAAATGGTAAGCCAGGGGGGAGGAGCCGAGCGGGCTGGAACCCACGTGGGGGCCGCGAGTCGCGGGTGGCTCCGACCAATGAAGGAAAAGGGATGGGTTGGCGGGGGCGGGGCGGAGACGGCCCGCCCAAGGCGGAGCTTCGCCTGGGCTGACGTTACTTAGCGCGAGCGTTCGAACCGGGGAAACATTTGTTCAGCTGTCAATCAAAGTAACGTGGGCCTCGGAGAAGCGGTGGCTGCAGTTGCTGCTACCCTTGCCGCCTCTTCAGAACTAGATGTCGGTGGCGGTGGTGGCGGCAAAATAAAGAGGGTGGAGGGGCGATGAAGCTGGGGTCTGATCCGAAGGTCTCGTCCTCCCTTCTGCCTCTCCCAACTCAGATGCCCTCCCCCTGCGCTGGCTACGCCGGGAAGGGGACTAATTGAAGTCCAGTGTCCTCTTCCAGAGGCGACTTCGGCCCCATGTAACGCACCGACACTCCTGTGGAGACGAGGGAGGGCGGGCCGCGCCGATCCCAACCCACAGGCGCACAGCAATTGTACGCGCTGCTGGAGCCGGCCTCGTTTTCCGAGAGAAAGCGCACTACGGCCCTGTGCTGGGTGAGAGTGGTGGGCCGAGGCCCCCACCCCGGGTTCGGGAGGAGGGCGCCCGAACCTGCCTCGGGTCGTTCCGGCGCGGTCGTGGCGCGGGGACCAACCGGGGCCCATGTTCCGCCTCGGGGACGAGTGCCCTGTGCACTCACAGTCTCTCCCCCAAGTCGGCAGGAAGATCGCCCCTCTTTCCCCGACTATGGAGGATCAGTCAAGTCGGTCCCAGCTTGAGAACTGGCAGGGACCTCACAGGCCCGAGACAGGAAGCGGGGAACGGCTTCGAGCCCCGCCCGTCTAGGCCCCCTGCAGGGGGCAGCCTCCCAGTGTAAGGGACTCTGGGGGGCCTTCAGCCTTCCCTAAGGACCGTCTAACCTTCAGGAATTCGAAAAAAGTCGAGAAACTAGCTAATGTGACGGTTTGGAGGTTCATTTCTGAGCACCCTGTGCCTACTCTGACTTGAGATACTTGGCCGAGGTGGTGCTGTTCAGAAAAAAATGGAAAACCAGTTATTTTTTAATGCTATCCTTTTCCTCAGTGTCAGAGAAATGAATGATTTAGTGTTCAACAGGTACACTCTGGGCTCCTTGGTGCTGGCTATTGAGGAGGACCCCGTGCGAAGGAAGATTGTGAGAGTCTTCTTCTGTCTTCAGTTTCTCCCTGGAAACTCAGAACTGACATCCACTGAGCATTTCGATCCAGGAGATACTTTCTCCTTCATCTGCAAGTTAAGAGGCTTGAGGAGTCCCTTGGCAGTTTTCCAAACCTCCAGTGTCCCACACCTTGGTATATGTGCTTGCTGAAATGTGGCCATTCCCAAATGAGATGTCTGTAAGTACACGTGATGTTGAAGAATTAGTAAGAGGAAAAGTGAAGTAGCTCAGTAACTTAGGATTCCATGCAAGTGTTACCTTTTTGACTTACCAGTTCAAAGAAATACATTTTAAATTCATTTTGCCTCTTTTCTTGTTACTCTTTTAACCTGGCTACTAGAAAATTAAAATTGCTCTGTTTGCTCAGGAATTTCTATGGGACAGCACTCTTCTAAGATATCCCCAAGACCCAAAAATTAGAATTGAGTGAGACTCTAGGATAGTGGGTTTTCTAAGAACACCAACAATCATGTTTTGTTCTGAGGTTGGTTATTCGCTCCCTGGAAATTTTCAACTCTGTTAAATCACCATAATGTCTCTGTAGGAAGTTCCATGTTCTCTATTTTAGCGGAATGTCAGCAAGTTCTGTGAGAATATGGACTTTAGTTGTATCCAAGGCTGCACTCCAAATGCCCAGAATGATGACTGATGTGTAGCATAGTTGGTGCTTAGTAAATATTGGTTAATAGCATTAACGAATAAATGCCACATTGCATCAATATAAAAAGCGGCTGCATCATTGGGGCCATATTTAGTGAAGTTCTGTGCAGTAATTCCCAGGACAGGACACAAGAATTCTAACTATAGAACCTCAAGAGCTGTGGAAAAGGGTCAGTGGGCAAAGATACTTTGCTGTATTAGGATCAGATAACTTAGAGTAGGGTCCTTTCTCCTAATCTCTCTTGAAAGCTTGTGTCAACAGAAAGGGGACTAAAGAAATCAGGGTATTTCTTCATTTTATTTTTAAGTACAGTTTTAAATCATATTCTTTGGATATAGTTTCATTTTGGCCATGTGGCAGATCTACGTAATTCACAGTAGCATCCCAGAAAGATGCCCAGTGAGGCAAGACTGATCCACTTTTTGCCCTGATCCAGGAAATGAGTGAATCTCATCGCTGCTTTTGTGTCTTCAACTCTCTGCTTTTGCTTCTCTCATTATACTTCTTACAAACCATTGTGAAATGATTTGGAGTCTTGTCTTATTCCTGCCACAGACCTGGGCAGTAGAGGATTCAAAGTTTTCACACAGAAAGGGCTTGGCAGTCAGTGTTCAGGTTGAAGGATAAGCCTGGGCAGGGCTGGAGGTCCACTCTGAAATGACACACAGCAAGCGAGCACACTTTTCTCTCAGTTTCGATGTTGTAAGTCATTTATTACTTCACCAAATATTTATTGAATGCCTAAAATGTTCCAAAAATATGGGAATTTAACAAACAAGCTATTATTCATTTCTTGCTTCTTAGCTCTAAACTTAGTTTGCCTGCTCATTTAAAATGGATCTGGGCCTTTGAAACATTTTCCAGTGGATACAAAAGTTTTGTGGAAAAAGAGTTCCAGAGAGACGTTGCAGGAGGAAAGGTTTGATTGTTGGCTCTGGTGTGCATGCTGGGCAGGTTCCTAAAGCACAAGCATCAAACAATGGCACCCAACAACTTCCTCCAGAACCTCCCTTACGTGCTTTTGGAGCAACCCTCACTGAAGATCTTGCTCCTGACATTCCAGAGGATGGATCTCCATCAGAGATTCCCTAGAGGGGAGTTATCTGGCAAGATCCAAAAGGCAGATTTTTAGAGAAGTTCAATCAGGGAGCTGTTATTGTACTCTCTTCAACAAAGTATAGATTAGCTCAGCCCTACAGTCCCCAGGCAGCTCTTCTGTGGGTACTCTGTCTCAGTCCTAGTAGTAACAGTAGTAGTTGTTCCTTATATTTCCTATCCCTATATGTTCTAGAGTCTTCTTTGCTTCTTACCAGTCTCTCTTTGCTCCCATACCTATAATTATAAGTCATAATTTCTTGTTTGGGACTTTACTTGTTAAAATTATGTTCTCTCCAGTTTGGAACCAGATTGATGCAGTCAAACCACATGAGCCAGTGGAGCTTACATTCTGATAGAGACAGGCTGCTAAGTGCTATGAAGGGAATCAAGTGTGGGGGACAGGAGTCAGTGGAATGATGAAACTGGTTCACAGGGAAGGTCGTGTAAGACTTCTCAGGGAAGATGACATTTAAGCAGAGAAAGACTCAGTCATGGAAAACAGCACTGAGAAACAAATTTCAAATGTTGCAAAGGTCTCATTTCAGGAAGTCTTAGTAACTGTGAGGATTTTTTTTCAAGACCAGTATGTTCCACAGGAAAGGTAATATGATTAAGCCATGTCCACATCGATGAGTCCAGGTCACCTGGAGCTTCTTGTGCCTAATAAAGGCATTTGTTGATGTTCTTTTGCAGTGCTCGGGATTGGCATCAGGCCCTTGCACATGCTAGGCAGACTCTATAACTCAGCTACATCCCCAGTCGGCTTTAAATTTTATTTTGAGACAGGATTTTGCCACATGTCCTAGGCTTAGAACTTGTATTCATAATCTGGCTTCCTGAGTAGGTGAGATCACAGGCAAGTACCACCCTTCCCAGCTAAGGCTATTTGTTTTCTATTTTAAATGTAGTAGGAAGATATCACAAAGGGACTGTCAGCAAAGAATGAAGGGATCATGATAGATGCCAAAATGTTCCTAAGGCACACGTATTCGTTCTTGCCTTAAGTTCAGAAAAGCATGTTTTCCACATTAAAGGCTAAATTTATTTTTGCGGAAACTAATATTTAGACACTGACCCTGCCCTCCCCACACACACCCCTGGCTCTGCCATAGTCTTAACCCTGCTGATGACTGATGGGCAGACTTGACTTAAGAGTACAGGTTACCTGCACAAGTGAGAACTGTCAAGGTCTGCTTTGAATATGAGACCTGTTGGTGCTTAGAAAATCAGGGACGCACAGATCTACTTCTAGATCAGCAGCAGACTTGCTCCGTAATTGACTAGTCACCACTCTGTTCTGTAATAGTATGGAGATAACTGTGCACTATATTCTTTATTTAAAGGGTTTAATACATCAGTATCAAAAAGGCTGCCAGATTTCTAGCTTTGGTGATACGGAGCTTTGTCTTTGCCAGTTGCCTCTGTGTTTAATGTTACAGGCGGTCAAGCCATCTTTGGTTGAAAAGACCTTTCTTCATTTAGTGGATAAAAGACAAGTGGCCCCCATTGCCTTTGAGGTGAAGGGAACTGGTTTTGTAGTGGGGTAGTCAAATTTACATCAGGAGAGACTTCTGGGAGAAAACCCTCTTCATTGAAATGTTCCACTTTTCAATCCCTTGAGGTGGTCCCTAGTTAAGTCTTCTGGTAAAAAAGGAAGAGTGAGACCTTTCTCTTCCCTCTCAGGGGTTGATGTGTAGTCAAAGTGATGTGTGTGTTGGGTGAAGTGTGGTCTGGAATGCACTTTGAACAAGAGAGTGGCCCAGGGGCCCTTGTTGTCCAGCTGTGATACAGAGGCAGAAAGTATGTATGTCTTTCTTATTCTGAAAGAGCTCTCCGTTGAAGATAGGGATCCCCTTTGGCTTAATCAAGCACTAATGGGGTGCTTTGGAACAAATGGAAGACTGTGTGGATGATCAAGGGCTAGCTAAGCCCTCCTGTCATTAATAGTCATATGCTATGTCAGCTATGTTCTGAGGGGCTAAAGGACCCTTAAACTTCTTGCTAATCTGATCAGTCATCTTGAATAGTTAACAAGAACTGAGTTAATTTATACTCTATGCTAATCAAGCAAATCGTATCTAAGATATACATTTGGGGGGGTTATTTTTGAGACAGGGTCTCACTATATAGGCTGGACTTGAGCTCACTATGTAGCATGGGCTTGCGTCAAACTCACTACAGGCCTCCCACCTCAGCCTCCCAAGTGCTGAGATTACAGGTGCGTACCCTGCTTAAGAGATACATAGTTGAAAAGGACTACCTTCCCTGAGCAAGGGACCGCCTTACTTTTTCTTTTTTCAATCTGCAAAGGAACTTGAAGAGATTTTTGTTCCATTCCCCTGCTTTTAAACAAACAAGGTATCATTATTTCCACTTTAAAGATTAATCAACTGAGGCTCAGAAAGAAGTACACTGCCTGAGGTTTTGCAGCTTGAGAGTACTGAAGGGAAGATCAAAACTTCTGTCTCTTAATTCCTTGTTTTGTACCTTACATAAACCAAAATTCCACAAGTGGTTTTTCAATTAAAGTAGGTAATTTAAGCACTACTCAACTCACTTGCTTGGTTTACTTGTTTTCAAGCCGATGTTTTATTTCTGAAATGGGGGTGGAGGGTGAATCAGAGAATGACTGTGTTGCAGCTGCCTCTGGGCAGAGGCTGAATTTGAGGATTCCCAGGGCTGCATTGGAAACAAACCTCACTCTGTGCTGCCTCCAGCATGGACCGTCTGAAGGCTTGATAAGTGAAGTTCAAGGGAGATGAACGGTGCTGAGGTTCTAGTCCTCTGATTTTCCAAACAAAAACCAAAAAAGCGGCAGGGTTCACACCTATGCGGATGCTCTAACGGTGCCTTCTCGCAGGGTCTTGCTAACTACCAGAACAGCCTGCAGGGCAGACATTACAGGGGAAGCACTGCCTATTCTCATTCTGAAATGGCTAGTGTGGGAATGGGGTAGGTATGGGAAACTGCAGCTAAATACCACATTGCTCTATACGAGAAAATAATGCATGAATCTTCATCGTCATTTTCACTAGACCTGGGGCCCATTTCATGAGCTAGCGTGACCTGGTCAGTATTAGACTTTCCCCTTCTCATCGATGTGGCGGCTCATCCTTAGGGTGCTAAGTATGATCTCTAAACCCCTTTCCCATAAGTGCATACGTCTGTATCTCCAAAGATGTCCTGTTATCGCAGAGTTAAATTGGTGAGATGGAGAGGATCTGTGTGTGTAGGGGTGCGGGTGGGTTGTAGTCCAGGGACTGAACCCAGGGCCTTCTCACTGAACTACCTCTGCGGCGTTTTTTATGTTTAAGATGGGGTCTCACGAGTAACTAAATTGCTCAGACTGTGCTTGAACTCATGACCCTCCTGCCTCCTCCTCCCAGAGTAATCCAATAATGGGCAGGCACCATCATGCCCAGTTTGGGGAGGATTTTTAATTCAAGATCATCCACTAAGCTTGATTATATTTTCTTTTCACTTTTTCAAACTTCCCAGAAATGAACTTCCTGAAAGGAGGATTATTTTGGAGAAAGTGGCTTTTTTTTTTTTTTTAATGGCTATTTGTCTTATAAAGTGACCTGAGCTATAAGAGTATATAATAATTCTAGCACTATGTGGCTCCCATGCCATTATTCAGTTCAGGACTTTGCCTTAATATTATATTACTTGGACCAGTTCTGGTGAATCACAAGACTTCCTTTAGTAACGATCCTTGCAAAACAGTGTGAATAAGTTATTATTCACAATGTAGTATCTAGTCCATTGTGCTGCTACTTTTAGAAAACACTGATATTCTGGGAAATTTTCATTCATAGAAACACCATCTACCACTACTGCTTGGTTTTATACAGAACAGAATTTGAATGCTTTAATTATAAGTTTTTATTAAATACGTCCACAAGAGAGACCTTATTTCTGTCTTGACCACAAGCGTTTACATATCACTCATAACTACTTATAATACACAGAGGCACCAAGAGCTAGCACAGGATGGTTTTTATATATAGTCCCCATTTTACTGACCAGAAAACTGAGGATCATTAAAAAAACATTTGTTATACAACTAGTAAGCAAACAATTTGGGAATCAAAGTCGACCTCTCAGAATTTACCTCTGTTCCACTAAAGCTGCCTTTTAATGTCGCACAATTATAATGCTTTGTGGCCTGCAAAGTATTTTCATGTGTCTCTTCCTTACCAAATTATGGTAGGCAGGGAAAACAGCCCATTTTACAAATGTGAAAACTGTAGCACAGAGAACACTGATTGGTCTGGCTCTGGACTATGTATAAATATAGTACATATCAGCTCTACAATTTAAATTTATATGTATAGCCATATAAAATAATCATGATCTCGTATCCCCACGTATTTACATTTAGGAAAAATATGGGAAGGTATTACTACCATAACCTGTATGTCTGCTAATTGGGTGTCCTCATCTTCCAGCCTGCTGCATTTCTTGTTTTTATAGCTTTAAACAAGAATGACTTACCATCCACCCCTGTGTGACCAGAAACCCAACATCCTTCGCAGTAGCTCCAGGGATTCTGGGAGGTCTCTGTTCCTATGAATCATTGCTGACTGTGATTTCTTGTTTCTGATGAAAGCTTGGTCTGCACTAAATGCCTCTTGCTTATCTGTCCATTTTCCACACTGGGCAATAGTTCAGGACGTTGTTTCCTCTTCTGATGGATCTGCACCCAAGCTGTGTGATGAACATTGTTACCGGAGGTTCGGCTGCAGAAGGCATCATGACTCAGAAGGAAACACACTAACGTGTAGTAGGAACTCTCCCTGGGTTTCGTTTCTCTTCATCTCTTTGAACTGATCAACAGCAGGTAACACTGCACAGTTTAACAACTGTCCTTTCCTCATCTCCCCTCCTCTCAGGGAATCTACCTTTAGCATAATTGGCATACTTTTTTTCTAGTACAGTTGATTCTGTGCAGCGTTTTTATAGCTTGGGGTAGATTTCTCAATTTGACTGCTTTTTGCAACACCTGTGTGAAAGGGAAAGGTGCAAAAATAAGTTACTCATTTCCCATCCTTGATTTGTAATTCAAACCAAGGCACCTTTTGTAATTTATCCAGGGAGAATTTAAAGAGGGCCTTTAAAAGGAAAGTCATGCTGAAAATAATCTTATAATCTCAGGAATGACATTCATCAAGGACTTAAATAGCAAAACTGTGTAGACAAATTTTCCTTTACAAGCTTAAGAAATGTGGTACTTAACACTTTCTTGAAAGGAAACGGTTTATTTTTAAATCCTTACAGTCTCATACTCCTTGAAATGTTTAGGATATAATTAATCATTTGGAAAGTTATTTATTATAATAGTGATTGTCATGTATAATATATTTTAATAATACACTGAAAATGTAAAGGAATTGTCAGATCTGTATTGCAAGTTGAATTTGGAAACATTTTTATAACATTTATAATATATTTCAGGCATCATTATTCTCTAATGACTTGCTCTGAAAATAGTAAACATGTGAATATATAACAAAATTAGTCAGATCTAGAGACCTATTCTAAGCTATAAAAACACTATATAATAACAACTCTACTTGCATAGGGTATGCTAACGGTTCACTTTCTATCAGTTTGTGAGCAAGAATTTTACAATAGCCTAACACAAACAGCTGCCTCTTTATCACTTAGCCTTTGAAAATTTGAGGAAACTAGATTTTCAGTGAATGAAATGTTAGTCACATGCATTTTGAATTATTTATACAATGCTTAGGAAAATTTATAATCGAAGTTGCATCAAAGTAACTCTAATTAAATTTTTATTAGCTGTAAAACTACTGCATGCACAATTAGAACTTTACTAATTGTTCATACCAAATATACACAAAGTCAGCTATTCAAACCAAATACGCAAAGTCAATTTAGAGAGAAAGAGTTGCTAAAGTACTAAATACTCTTTCAGTAGGACATTGAAACGGTGATAAGAGGGACATGTAATTTTTATTTTGACATTTTTAAGTATGAAGACTTAGATGACTGTTTTTTGGTTTTTTTTGTTTTTGTTTTTGTTTTTTTTTGTTTTGTTTTGGTACCTGGGATCAAACTCAGGTCCTTGTGCTTGCTAGACAGGCTTTGTGGCCTACAAACCACTGAGCCACTGAGCTAACCCCCCAGCCCAAGACTTTGATAGATGACCGAAAGGTTTTAATTTCTGTTATGAACCTTGCCTCACTAAGCTCTTAAAAAGGACCTGGATTTGTTTCCCACAGATATGCTTCCCCATTGGTAGCTAACATTTACTGAGTATTGAACACAATATCTTATTTCCCTTTTATTTTCATTTTACAAGCAAATACATAGAATCCTAACAGGTTCCTTATTCCTGCCCAATTTTAGCCAGCCAGTGTAAGACTTAGACTCAAGATTCTTGGGCCTGGGATTTAGCTCAGGGTGCTGCTGCCTGCCTTGCAAGTGGAAGGTAGTGAGTTTGATTCCCTGGTACCAAAACAACAACAACAAAATTCTTTCTCAAGAAGTTTATTTTGCTGTTTTCCACGCCTCTGTCTTCCAGGCCAGGCAGGCATAAAACATTTAGATACATAATTGTGATTTGTAAAAAAAAAAAGTCCTGTTTTCAGGGAACAAATTGTGGTTTGATAATACATTTTGTATATCTATGGTGTGAGATCTTCTTTAGAAGAATTTTTGTATAAGACAATGGGTCAATAAATGGCTGTTAAATTTATATCCCCTCTATTAAACGTAATTATAATTCATCAAATTATTTTTGTGTTCTCATAAATAATCAAATGGCCATTCTCTAAGACCATCATTTTGTTTTTTCTAATTCTTAGCAGAGTAATAATCATTAAAATTAGTGTTTAAAATATAAAACGAAGAAACATGCTATCCAAAACTTAGAGTTTCCATGATACTTTGGGAATTTAGAAATATTTTCAGTTTCAAGCAGGGTAACATGGAAAAAATAAAATCATAGAGCAAGTTATGAACAGCAGATACTGACACATATGCCCCCATGAGAGCCAGCAGTTGAGTTCATAGGTAATTTCCTAACCACTGATGACTGCCTCAAATCTGTCTTTCATTACAGAGGAAAACTGATAATACAGCACTTAATAATATGGCTTAGTCAGCTGTATTTCTTACATTTGTAATAATAAACAGCATTCAAATGTATTTGTGATAAGATTTTAAAAAAACAAGGAAAGCTAGAACAAGGCACTGTATCGAGAAGATTCTTGATACATTTTAAGTTAACTGTTTCATAAAGATCCTTTTTGTCTCAGTAAAGCTCACTTGCGAATTTTAGTAATATTTCTTAAAGAATATAATAGTCATCACGAGTTTTTACTAACAAATTTAGATTTACAACAGACATAAACGTGAGAAATCAACATTTCATATCAAAGTTGAGGATAGAAATAAACTGAATTCAAGTGTTTGTTCTCTGAAGCGGTGCTGAATTGATTGTCTGGATTGTGCCACAGAAGGCTGAAAGCAAAACACGGGTGGGTCTATCAAACAATCCAGGACTCTGTTTATTGCAGCTGAAGCTGTGCCTTTCATGTCACAGTCCCATCAGAAAGGGGAGGGGAGGAAGAGATAAGCCCATCAGCGAAATAGTATCCTTTAACAACAACCAGTCACTTCCTGCAATCAAAACCATGCTAGCATTGTGGCTTGTTCAAATAAAAATTACTGGACTGGAGCCAAACAAGGAAAAAGTAATTGATAATGTGGTTTTTCAAAAACCATCCATCCATCAAATATGTCAGTGCTTCATAATACTTTATTTCCCTTCTGAACAAAGATCTTTAAAATTCATTGTGCGCACTTAAAAACAAAGTGTCCTTGTGCTGGTTTATAAAGATACTCTTTTAGTTTGGGTTTGTTTTGTTATTTGGTTACATTCCCTCCCATCCTGCATATTTTTTTTTTTCCTGGTAGTTGCTGGAAATTTCTGCCATTCTTAAACAAAGCATCTTTGTGCTGTATCAGCTTGCATTTTCCTTGGATTGTGTTTGGATGATGCCTTTTCCCTGACTTCAGCACTGGTGTGTTGTCGGCATAGCTTTAGTAAGTAGACTGTAACCAACAAATTCACTGGCCCTTTTTGTGTGTTGCATCCTATTAACCTGCTTGTAAGAAGCACTGCTCAGAGTAAGGCCCAGTAACTATTGCAAACAGAAGGAAAAACTGATGCAAAAGTATTGGGTGATACTTGCATCTGTACAAAACCATTAACAGTTACTATAAAAAGAAACATTCCCCTTTCAATAATCCTTCCAATATGGATGAAAAGCTTTGAACTACAATTTGTCAAAATTATTTTAAGACCCTGAATACCAGTTTGCAAAACTAATACCTTAGCTAACCATCAGCAGCCAATAGTAATGTCTCTAAAGTGAATGGCAGCAGTATTTGCTCACTTCCACTCTTCGTGACTCTTACTTGAAACTCAGCCTTGCTAGGGACTCAGTTCTGTGCGTTGGTACATGTGCGCTAGCGCACGCACACACACACACACACACACACACACAGACATGCATGCATGCAATTTTGCCCTGAAAATGGTTCAGATCACACTTCAAAATGGATAAAGATGTATGATAGTTTCCCCCAAATTATCTTAAATCACAGTTACATGATTAATATATCACAACCGAAAATATGAGAAAAAATGAGTCTGGTGAGTAAAAAGGGGAAGGAAGAATTCTGTGTGATTCTGAAAGTTTTTTTTTTTTATTTCTTTCAACTGCTTATTTGCACATCAATGTAATCATATTGTGATCTCTTTTGAATACTCATAGTACTATCAACAATTGTCATGCCATCAGCCTTAGAATTATACTTGGATTTTGTTGTCCATGTCTTGGGACATGTGAACAGGAAGCCAGGGCCTTAGGAGATAGTTGTTCCTCATGCAGGAAGCTAAATTGTGGTTGAGAAGCTATGCTTGTTACCTCACCAGGTGTCTCAGGAGAATTTGTTTTGAAAGACTGCCAGGAATTTAAAAAAAAAAATACAACTTCAGTAGCAGACAAAACCTCTACTTCACAAGACCTATTCCTGGAATTTCTTTTTTGGCTCGCTACAAAATAAATCTAAAAAGTCACATTCATATATGATAATAACATGAGTTTTCACATGTAATCTCTTTTTCTGCCTGTGAGATATTAATACTCAGATAGCAAAAGGAAGAAAATGTTCATTCCTCGTCCAAAGATTGCAGCACAAAGACTATAGAATTCGGGGCTATTTTTGGTGGTAGAGATTATCAATTTGGAAATAACAAAGGGGTCAACGAATAAGTCAACATGTATGGTGGATCCCTTAAATATAAGACCTAATTTAGCTTTTTTGTAGCTTGGAAAGTTGCCAGAAATATCAGTGTCATGAATTCTGCTTTCCAAGTTCCTCACCAAAAGAAACTAAGGAAACAAGTAGAAATATTTCCATCCACAGCACTCGGAAGGCTGAGGCAGGAGGATTGCTGTGAGTTCAAGACCAACCTGTGCTACATAGTGAGTTCCAGGTCAGTCTGAACTACACAGTGAGACCCTGTCTCAAATACCCCCCCCCAAAATTTTTTTCCATCTTTTGGTATTCAGACTTTACTATATGTCCATCTTCCCCATTGCTTTCCACTAGGCTTTGTGGAAAGATAAATACGAAGTGATATATTTTTGTAATATTTTAATACACTTTCACTTTTTTGTTTGCTTTGTATTTTTTAAACTGAATTATTATCCCATTTTTCCAAAAGCAGCCAAAAAGTGTACTTCAGAAAATTTTAGGGTTGTTACAGAAATGGTTTAGGAAAAAAAGAGCTAATATTCAATTTCTGGTATCCAAAAGAAGGCATTGTCACAAGGCAATGTAATATTGAAAGCCAGGTTTTGTCAAAACAAAAAGGACTCTTGGGCCAGGGATTTAGCTCGGTGGATCTGCCGCCTACCTTGCAAGCACAAGGTCCCGAGTTTGATTCCCGGGGTGGGGGGGAAGACTTCCCAGAGTCTTTGTATCAAACCGAGAGCTAGGCACCTCTGGCTAGAAGATTTTCTTCCACAGTAAGAAGCTGCCAATGAAGCTTATTTGAGGGTAGCAGGAGGACATGACAGGGAGAATTGAAAACCCTAAAGCCTGTTCCTCTTGGTCTGTGGGATTTCAGTAAAGGGAAGTGAGGAGAGGGCTAGTGGTGGTCAGGTCACCAGCTTCTCTTAGGACAAATGTTTCTTGGGCAGGAACCCATGTTAGATATGTATGTCGTTCCATTAATTCCATATACATGTATTTTTAAACCTTTTCTATCCCTGAAATAAGGGTAAGTCAAGCTGTGTCATAGCATCCTTGGCATTAGTGGTGGTTGGGATGGTATGTGTTAAAATCAATGGCATCTTATTCAATGAAATGTGTTGAGGACAAAAAAGAAAGAGAAAGGGTTTCTATGAAGACACTAAGTGACAAGAAATGGCCAGATCAAAGTAAGCTCGCACACAGCCCAAGGTGAGGCAGACCATGCACTCCTGAAGGGCTCCTATCTTTTTCTGAGGTCTGAGTGAGAGAAGGTCTGGAAACTGAAAGGAGATTCGGCAAGAGCTTTCTAGAAGGAGAGCATTCATTTGTTTTGTTTTTTTTCAGCTTTAATTGAGTTTATTGGTACATTTTAGGGATACAGTACAGTTACATTCATTGTTGGGATCTTGTACCTCTACATGACAAGTCTTGATTCTCATTTTTTTCCCCTTACCTCTGCCCTCCCTTCACCCCCTCCTCCCCTCCCCATCTATAAACACTTTATTTTCATCTTTTCATTCTCTCACATTTTTTCTTTTTCCTTTTTACTCTTCCCCTACCCATCCCACCTCCCCTACACCTTTAGCTCCTTTCTTCCCATTTCTAAATGTCAGTAATCTTATTAGAATCTTATGCATTGTTGCAGATTATTCACACCAGGGAAACTATTCGGTATTTACACATGTGTGACTTATTTATTTCACTTAGGAATATATCTTCAATATGTATCCATTTTCCTA
>NW_022900943.1:26709078-26795353 GCF_012274545.1 Fukomys damarensis | reverse complement strand
GATTATGAAGAAGATCATCCATCCTGACCAGGTTGGATTTATTCCAGAGATGCAAGGGTGGTTCAACATACGAAAGTCAATAAATGTAATACATTATATTAACAAAGTCAAGGACAAAAACCATATGATCCTCTCAATAGATGCAGAAAAAGCATTTGATAAAATTCAACACCCATTCATGATAAAAACCCTGCAAAAAATTGGAATAGATGGTCTATACCTCAATTTAATAAAGGCTATTTATGAAAAACCATCAGCCAACATCATATTGAATGGCCAAAAACTGAAAACCTTCATGTTAAAATCAGGAACAAGACAAGGATGCCCACTATCGCCACTTCTCTTCAATATAGTTCTGGAAACATTAGCCACAGCAATTAGACAAGAGAAAGAAATTAAAGCAATAAAGATAGGAAAGGAAGAAGTTAAACTATCATTATTTGCTGATGATATGATACTCTACATTGAAGATCCAAAAAACTCCACCAAAAAACTTCTAGACTTAATTGACAGATTCAGTAGAGTATCTGGATACAAGGTGAATACCCAAAAATCAATAGCCTTCTTATACACAAATAACAGACACACGGAGAGAGAAATAAGGGAAAAAATTCCTTTTACAATAGCATCCAAAAAAATGAAGTATCTAGGAATCAATCTAACAAAAGAAACAAAAGATCTCTACACTGAAAACTACAGCACTCTGAAAAAAGAAATTGAAGAGGATATAAAAAAATGGAAAGATATCC
This sequence comes from Fukomys damarensis, assembly GCF_012274545.1. Taxonomy (NCBI): domain Eukaryota; kingdom Metazoa; phylum Chordata; class Mammalia; order Rodentia; family Bathyergidae; genus Fukomys; species Fukomys damarensis. The sequence continues at coordinate 26,794,604 of NW_022900943.1, read as the reverse complement.
CCTGCTCCTGGGTAGGAAGAATCAACATAGTGAAAATGGCCATACTACCAAAACTGCTATATACATTCAATGCAATGCCAATTGAAATTCCAACACTATATTTCACAGAACTAGAAAAAAAATCCAAAAATTCATTTGGAACCATAAGAGACCTAGAATAGCATTCATTTGTTAAGGACAGTCATTGAGGATGCTAGTGAGATTGTCTGGATAGGATCTATGCGGAGTCCTCAGCAACATCAAAGAGAAAGGTGGGACTAAAGTCACCATGGGGATAACCAGCTCCAAATCAAACTGAAAGAAAACCAGCCATTACCTATACAAGCCCAGGCTCCAGGACCAGTTCAAACAGAACCTCATGGAAGGAGAGCCATTAAATTTCCCATAGTCATTAGTTCCGCAGCCCAGGGGTCTTATGCAATGGATCTACAAGGATCTAGAATGGACTCTGCTGTCCTGGACCATGACCCTCTTGACTACCACAAAAACCATACAAGTCCCAGCTCTTCTTCTGTACCCAGAGGCTCTGTTGGAGAAGAACAGAGAAGAAAAACAGAAATCTAAGACTAAGCATTTCTTCCAAGCAGCTAGAGTGTTTAGGTAGGACAACTAAAACAAAGTGAAGAAGATGAAATTTCCTAAGTTATTAAAATAAATTCAGGTTTTTTCCCCTTGTCCAGTTAGCTGAGTATTTTATCAGTTATTAGAAAAAATGAAATAAAATCTACATTCTATCAATATATGATTGGTAATACAAGTGAATGTGTGATTCTTGGGCACCAGACTGATGAAGTCACTGCCCTGAAGATGTCCAGAATCTGAAGTGATAATACGAGAACCTCCATAAATACAATATGAGGTACCATTAACATAAAAGTCTGTGAGAGATAGACCAGGTCAACTTTCAGTCATGCATAAATCAACAAATTGTGATCCTCTGACCTGCATTATTATATTAATGGTGTTTACATTGACTCAAGAGATGCTGCTATTATTGCTACTACATCTTAATGCTGTTCCTTGATCTTTGTTTAGAAAAGAAGTGGATTCTATGGGTAGATTGTAATCCTTCATAGAGAACAGCCATATACATATGAAAGCCAAAGTATGAGCACTAACACAAGTTATTGTCTGCTTTTTGATGGGCTATTTAAAGAAATCGTATAAAACAGTAAGAGGAAAAAATAAGCAGATGTCAGGGATGTGTCAGAAAGTGTATCTGGAGGCATAGAAGGGCTACATCACTATCAGAGGAGATAAATGGATTGGGAGAGGCGTAGAAATGGCACTGCAGTTCCTTCTTGGGCGTGTCAGCTCAGTGGTCTTCCCCTGGCATCCTAAGTACATACCTAAGTCTCCCTTACACCTGCAGCTGTGGAACCCTGGCCTTGATCTGAAATTAAATGTCAGGGTGTTATCAGTTACTGGGAAATGCTACCTTGGGCACTGGATTTGGTGTGCTCTGTCCTTCCTTCAGCCCTGGACTCAGGATTCATACAGGTTTTATCTTTTATCTTACGATGCATGTGAGGGGGACGCTGGGTGAACAAGATGACACCAGGTAGATGGACCATCTGTCATAATGAGACAGTGCACTGGGTCATCTCTAAGTTCGGAAGAGTCTCCTCTTTACAAAGCTACAGCCATCGACTCAGGCCATTATTACTGTAAACCTCGATGAGAGCAAGCGGTCAAGCATGCTCTTTTCCCCCTTTTGTGTTTATAGCTACCCAGAAATGGACATCAATATTTAAATGTCTGGATTATCTTAGGCTTGTAAAAAACCAATTAGCTCTTCCTCAGGCCTAGTGTTTGGAGCCTCCGTGGGACAGAGAATGAGACTGTTTAGCTCCTGTGGTCAGAAGCAGGGAGCCCAGAGAAAGGTTAGAGTGGCGGGGGTCATAGCTGGGTTACTGGGCTCTCATGGGACTGTACATGTTGAAAGGGCAGGCCGGGGCCGGGCCAGGGCCTTGTAAGGTAGTTAGCAGAGTCGGCAGCATGCTTGGCAGCTCTGGAAATGCTTGGTCACAAGAGCTGCCTCACTGAAACACATTATAGAAATGAGCCCTTCCTTTTGGTCAGTTTAAAACCTCTAGACCTTGGTCAGCTGTAGTAATTCTGGTTCTTCTGAATAAGTACATCCTCTCCAGCCAAAGATTGTGATTGCATGTTTGTGCCTGATAATAGGACTTTGTCCTCAAACTTAACAAATCCTGTGGAGTGGCATTTATGCTGGGCCTATACAGAGTGGCTGAACCACAGGGACCAGGACTCAATTTAATTAGGAAGGGTTCCTGTTTCCACAGTGGTCCAGATTCCCCTGGTCTCTAACTCAGAGGGCCAAAATTATTGTCTAGTTTCTATTAATTTTTCTTGTAGACATCATTAGTTGTCTAATCTATTTCTTCCTTACTCAGAACTTCATATCTTTTTGTAGCAACAAAGAACCTAGCCCCAGGAGAGAGACACGACTCCCAACTTCCATGGCAGCTGCAAGTGGTCAAACAGTAGCAAGTGAAAGATTTCTGGGTAATGTTTTCTGGAAAAGATTCTACCTTCCGCATCAAAGAGGACAGACTCAGCTGCATAGTTTTTACTGCCTTGATCTTAGACACATGGTCTGAATCTGCACTGGCTCATTAGAGTGAGGGATCAGAGGTTAGTTGTAGCTCTTGCCTGTGTTTGTTCAACAGTTGTTTATTGAGCATCTGCTACATTTCAGGCTCGATGCATAAGATATGCACATAGGATCCATCTTTATTGCTCCTATCAGGTGTTGCACTTCTTTGAGCTCCTTTTTGTAATAGCAAGTACTGTTGGTTTAAGCCAAAAAAGAAAAAAAAAAAGCATTCAATAGAAAATAAGATGGGAAAGGTGATTCATAGAAGATGCTGGATATCGACAGGTTCACTAGGAGAACAAAACTTGTGACTTGGAAAACTAGGTAAATGGAAGACTAGGAAGCCAGTCATCAGGAGGTGTGGCCGTGGTCACCCCAGGAATGGTCAAGTTAGCATCAAGACACCATAACTGTCACTGACCCCACTACATCTGTGACTTCTTGCTGACTTCTGCCTGTACTCAAGAGCCAAACTCATGGGAGAAAGTATTAGATTCTGTGGAGCTTTCTCGTGTGCTCCCCACTGATAATTTCACAGAATGAGTACAGGTAGAACCTGGTGCCTTTGCCCTGGTCCTGCCTTTTGAGAATAGGGTGCTAAAACCACCCTCCTGCCAAGGCAACATTCATAATGCCTAAGGGAAACCCCAAAAGAGATTGGCAGACTCTGAGAGAAAGGATGGACGCTAGGTAAATGAAAATACAAAAGTGCATAATAATAAAAACAATTTATGTGGAGGGCTACAGTTTTCAGTCTAAAACAATAAAAACGACTTTCTTACAGTATTTTAATGTTTCAAAGTGCATTTGATCGTCACAAAATTGAGATGCAGGCCGAGGAGGCATTACATCTGAGCCTCAAAAAGTTGAGATCGTTTTTATAGAATATAAAGTGTTTGGTTATTAGCTGAATTTTGATTTAGAAAGAAAAAGATGTGTAACTTTATGTGACAATTTCAATTTGGGATGACGATGACATATTTGAAATGCAAACAAAATCTGTGAACAGTGTTGATTTATATATACAAGTTTTCTCAAATGTGAAGGTATTCTATTGGGAAGGTAAAATGCTTGTTTTCCATGTTAGACTGTTTTCAGATTTTTATCTCAAGCTCTTGTCAGACACTCAAATTCTTATTTTATAAGGAAAAGCCCATGTAACACCTGATTTTAAGATTCATTGATATAGAGCAGGAATAGCAAAAGATGATATATATGTTCTTTTTTTTTTTTTTTTTTTTACCAGGAATTGAACTCAGGACCTTGAGCTGTGAGGCAGGCACAGGCACCACTGAGCTAAATCCCCAGCCCTGTTGTTAATTTCTTACCTCTCTTTTTTGTTTTTTTATTTGTTTGATTTTGCACTATGTATTCCAGGGTGGCCTTGCACTCACTGGGTAGACCAAGCTGGCCTCAGTCTGACAGCAGTCCTCCTACCTGCCTCAGTCTCCTGAGTGCTCAGATTACAGGCATGCACTACCAAGCCTGGCTAATCTCCCATCTCTTAACCTTAGGAGATACAACTAATTAATCATGGCATTCTTTTGCATACGATCCAGACATGTCCTCAGAATCCCTCCTAATGCAGCATTGTGTGCAGCCCCATTACACAATCAGAGTTGGCGATTCTAGACTAATGTTCCCTATGGAGTCGCAATGGTTAAGAATTTGTTTGTTTGCCCAGAATCTTAATGTTCTGGGAGAAAGCACCCTGCTTCTAGAAATAGCCTTCCAAGTTTTTGGTTCAAATCCTGGGTTGTTTCACAGACTTGAAGCTACTGGTTAAACTGTAGCCTGTGGTCTCGTGGAATTCAAACCACATGTCAGTCCATCAAGGCTAAAGTTTTGGAGGATGTGGTAGAAAAATGTCATGATAGTAGAGAAGGGTTATTTCTTAGGGTACTCATTATATTGCTGTAAGAGGAAGATGTGCATTGCCCAAGCAGAAAACAGGGAGATATTAGGAAGAGAATTTTTTTCCCCATCCTTCAGCAGAATGACATTCATGTACCGGAAAACTACAAAGCTCCATTTCTCAGCTCAAGCTGAAGTAAGATAATAGGAGAAACTCAGGGGAATTAGGAAATCTGATCTCCCAGGCTCCTCCAAAGCATTACTTGGTATTATGGCTTGTATCTTGATGTCCCACGAAAGCCTCATGTATTCATATGTGGGGCTTTTGGGAGGTGGCTGGATCATAAGTGTGGACTCTGGATCAAGGGCATGCAATAATTAGACTAGCTCCCTAATTAGATTGGCACAGTTCTGGGTGTGGATGGTGAGTTTACTGAAGATAGAGGGCCTACTCTGGGTGTGGGTGGCACCAACCAATGGGCTTGTAACTCAGATGGAATAAAAAGAGAAAGTGAGGCTTGCTGCTTGCTGACTCCTTTCTGTCCTGCCATGGACTATTTTTCCCCTGCCAATCTGCCCTACCTTGGAGCCAGCTGACTCTGTACTGAAACCTCTACAGACTGTGAGCCTAAGTAAACCTCTCCTTCTTTAACTTGTGAATGTCAGGTATTGTGTCCCACCAACAAGTAAAAACACTTGGGACTATGGGAAGGATTAGCTTTGCCTACTTACTTTCTCTATAAGACATGGCAAAGATCTAATTCTTTGAAACCTAAACAGACAAGACGTTAGGAGAAAAAAACTGAGGATGATGTTTAGTTCAAATATTATTATTCTGGACCATATTTCTGGTGATGATAACCAGGTGATCATAATATTGCAAGAATACAGGATCCAGTAATTGTGTGAGCCCCAAGGAAATCCCTAGCCTAAGGTTTCCTGCATCAGCTAGGTAAGCTGGAAGTGTATGGTGTTCAAACTTCCCAAAGTCTCTCTTTTATCTGGGTTGCAACTAGAGGAAATGGACCAGGAAAACCACCCATCTGGCAGAAAACTGAACTATCAAATTGGCCAATTAAAGAATCCAGTATATTGCCAGGAAAATGATTCAATCACATAGATGCCAAAGCCATCATTTATCTTATCCTCATCCAGCAGGATATGTGATGTGTGTGTGTGTGTGTGTGTGTGTGTGTGTGTGCGCAGCCACCCCATCTACAAACACACACACACACACACCTGTGGGGAATTCCCAAATAAAATTAGAGCACTTGGGGGCAAGGATCAGTAGCATTTGCCTCTGCATATAGCTTCTCTTTCCCCCATTTCTAAATGGGAAATTTGATTGGTTTTGTCTTAATTTTCTACCAGCATTAAATATTAATGTCAGAAAAGTCACAGACACCAGACATTAACCTTTGATACTGGGTATACAGCTAGTGGTGTTGAGGCAAGCTGATGATATCTGTGGTTGAATATGGAATTATTGTGTTTTGTGAACTGGTAGCCATGTTGATTATCTAGTTCCACAGAAATTTTGTTAACATGCAACCACAAAATCCAGAAGCTTAAAACAACAACCGTTTATTTAGCTCATGAGTTTGTGGCTTGTTTGGACAGTTTTTCTAGTCTTGGTGAGGCTTGGCTGATCTTACTCATGGGTCTGTGACTCAGCTAGTGGTTTGGGTGGTGGCTGACTAGTCTAGAATGTACTCACCTAGAACAATCTGGCTCAGCCTACAGTATCTTTCATCTTCTTGGGCTAGCCTGGGCTTGCTCTTATATTGGTGGATGGGTTTTAAAAGAAGAGCAGAAGTATGTAGGGCCTCCTGAAGCCTACGCCTACAACTAGCCCTTGGTCTCTCTGTCTGATTCTTTTGTCCATACCAAGTCACAAGGGATGTGGGGAAGTAGACTTCACTGGACTCTTGATGGAAGTTGTTGCAAAATCACACTGCAAAGGGTGTGGATAGAGAGCAATGTAGACAGTTGGAAATATTTTTGTAACCAACCAACCAAAAAATTATTTGGAAAATTATTTAAATAAGAAGAGGGTGCATGACAGGCTCTCTCTCTCTCTCTCTCTCTCTCTCTCTCTCTCTCTCTCTCTCTCATAATATAAGCTGGGAGTTAGTTCACTACAACCAAAGTAGTCTAATATAACTGTGATTTGGGAAATAGCTCTCCTGCTTCAAAACATTTTTTCTATTAGCAACTCATTACTTGTGTTAGGGAGGAGTTATGGTTTATAACTACATCTCCACCCAAAACCTCCTGTGTTCGTAAGTGGGGCTTTTGGGAGGTGATCGGATCATCAGGTCACGATACTCATCTGTGGATTATGCCCCTGATGAGTTTATAGCTAAATGTTATTTGGCAGGCGAAGTCTGGTTGGAGGAGGAAGGCCACAGAGGTGTGACTTGGGAGGGTGTGTCTTCCTCTCTGCCCCTTGATCTTGGTTTCTGCTTCCTGCATTGCCATGAGCTGTTTCTCTTCTCCCATACTACCCTGCCTTGGAGCCATCCAACTGTGGACTGAAAAGTACAAATTGTGAGCTGAAATAAACTCTTATCCTTTAGCTGTGAGTGTCAGGTACTGTGGCTCAGCCCTAGAGAGCTAAGACGGAAAGTATATGGATTGGAACAAGCTGTGCCCTGTAACTCACCCTTCAACCCTTGTCTCCGTGTCGTCCACAATTTGAAGTCCTTTTCCTCTTTCTTTTCTGCTTCCTCCACATTACTGGGCTTTCCTTCTTTGTGCTCTTCATATACTTTAGACACATATCTGGGATACAACTCATACATCGAATTCTATGTTCATAGCTCTACTACATCTCTAGTTAAATTGTGATCCCTTCCTTTAGGTGAGATGTTTTAAAAACTTATTTACCTTTGTATTGTTGGAGCATAGTGTTGCATTGCTTCTAATAAAAATGCAAGAATTCTAGAGATTAGTGTATTAAAACTTTAAGACATTAATATCTTAGCTTGAAATCATGGGTAAACATTATTTAAGAACAAACTGATTCACCCATCAGTAGCTTTAAATCTTGGCTGCACAGTAGAATCACCTGGGGAGCTTTTTAACTATATTGATGCTTGAGCCTCACCCTAGACCAATTAAATCAGAATTTCTGGGATTGAGGCCCAGAAATCAATATTTTTAATAGATTTCCAAGTGTTTCTAATATGCAGCCAGGATTAAGAAGCACTGCCCTGTGTGTGATTTTTGCCTGTTATAAAGTGTGGGAGATGAAGGAAAGGTTCCGTCTAACTGGGAGGAGGGTATCATGAAAGTAGTGATGTTTGAGTTAAATATTAATGGATGGTAGAATTTGAGCAGAAAAACATAAAGGGAGAAAATAGAATACGGGAAGATAGAAAGCACTGGGTATGTATAGGAAACGGTACATTCAACTTATCTTCAGTGTAGGGGTGTAGGATGGGTTGAAATAAAATTTGTGTTAAGCATTAAACATATATTTGTCATTCAGTTTTCACATGTACATTATGAAGGAAGAAGACCTTAAGATCATAGGACTAGCTAGTGGTAGATCTTGGGTTTAAACCAGACCTAGATTGGTCTACAAGACAATGAATACAAGCTAACGGGGGTGGGGAGACTGGAAGGTAGGCTGCACCTGTTGGCAATTACCTTGTTTTTTCCAGCTTTTGTCTTCCTCAGCTGAAGCTACCAAAGGTCTCATGGGCTCAGGCTTTCTTGAGTAAATATCAACAGAGTTGGTGAATTTGGCAGTGACCTATGCTACACCTTCCAGGTAGGGCTTAGCATCGTTGCTCTTCCCAGTGTACCCTGTAGGCCCAATCACATGGTTGGCTGTCTGCCTGCCTCCCACCAGTTTGAAGAACCAAAGAACCAAGGGAAACTCACTACCCTGAAGTGCCCCTACTTTTTCTGGTAATCCAGTTTCTCGGTTGATGTTTTTGAAATACCTGTCTTTATCTCTAATCTTCCATATATGTTTTACTCTTGTCCTTCAAAAAGACCACAGGGCACTATTCTTAGACATCATGGTGTCCCTTCTTAATCAGGCAATAATATCCTTACCACTTTCTATCCAAGGGTTCTTTTTTCTACCTCCCTCTTAACCTTATATTGATAAGCCACGTAAGTCTGAGCAGCCAAGGTGAGGCAGTGGCCAGATTGTACCTTTCAGGCTAAGCAAGGAAAATGTTTCATTAAATTTTCAATAGGAGAGTGCTGGATCAAAGGGGAGATCAGTAGAGATAGTTTTCTAGAACCAGAAGTTAGGCATAGATTATGTAGAAATCTCTTATTGTGACAGAAAACCTACTTGAAATTTGTATAAGCAAATTTGTATAAGCAAATAGAAGGATATGTATAAATAGAAGGATTTGTATAAGCAAATAGAAGTATAAGCAAATAGAAGGATAAATAGAATGCTAACACTGAAAGTTCACTTTGCACATCTTCAGGCAAGGTTTGATCCAGGGGCTCAAATGATGTTATCAGGCATCAGTTTCCTGGCATTCTCTGTGTTACACTCATGGTCTTCATTCTTCAACTCTGTATGGGTGCCCATTAAGTCTGAGATGTCATCATTGTCAGTGTTAGTCATCTTAACAGAAAAGATCCTTTTATTGGTATACCTCCTCAAGACTCAGTATTAACTGAGTCTTAATGACTGCATTAAGGTGGACACATGCCTACCTCTAAACAAATTAACAATTCCAGATACATAGAATATTGTTGCTAGGGCTGCCTGGCTCAGGTGCCCACCTCTAAACAATTGATTTGGCTAAGAAAATTCAGGGCACTAGTAGCCTAAGTGTGGGTCACATGATCCATCTGGAACCACATGATCTGAGATTTGGGGTAGGATGACTTCCCACAGGAAATTTGAAATTTTATAACCTGAGGTAAAAGAAGAATGGATGTCACAGAAGCAAAAAGCAGTAAGTGGCCACTACAGGAAGCTATTTCAGAACTCCAGTCCTGGCCCAGACAAAGTCTCTTCTAGCATATGACAGAGACAAAGAGTATAACAGAATTATCTTCATCAACCTACAGTTCATACCTCTGCACCAGAGCAGACTGGCACACAGCCACCAGGCAAATCAGACCCACTGGGAACCCAGGAATTCTTTCTTATCTCTTCTGCTAAACATTATTTACACTACAGGGCAGTCCAAGCTTGAAGAAATCTATAGCAACTTCTCAGCCTTCTTGTTTTTGGGTCTCGTGGATAATTGAATCCTACTGTTAACCTCGATATGTCCTTTTACATAAGCATTTCAGTATCATCACCAGCCCTTTTGTCCAAGCTGTTAACAAGTCACTAAGTGAAATAACTGAAAGTTCTACTTCTACATATTATTTGGCCTGTTATCAGATAGAAAAGCCATGCAGTCCAGAGAGGGAAAAACATCTTCTGTGGAGAAGGTTCAGTCATTTATAATTGGCTATTCATCCTTTGATAGTCTCAAGTAGAGTGAGAGTTGTTATTAATTTCTTTATAATATTTTAAGTGTTGAAATTTATGTAGATAACACCTGCGTTTGATCATAATGTTTACCAAAATTATCTCAGCATGTGAGTATAACACATTTACACTGATAGATATAAAATGGCTAATACCTGTTACAAAACTGCATCACATTTATTAGAGTTTCATTAAACAAAGCCAAAGTGGGATGTTTAAAGCCTATGGCAAAACTATTTTATTAGAGGTTTGTATGTAGGACTTTAGGCACAGCAAAGTTATCAAACTTAGCTCCTAGAGTACACAGAAAATATTTAGAAAAGAGAAGGACAAGTACCCAGTTCAAATGGAGACACAGAGCCAGACATAAATGGCAGGAGTAGAGTAAAATTAGTATAGAATCTTCCTTCTTTGCTATCTCTGCTCGATTTGCTTTGTCTCTGATGTCTTTCCTCTTGTTTTTCGTCCATCTTTAGCAGTTTTGTATTGTATCTGGTTAGCTTTCAAGCAAAAGTTTTGCAAACCACCAATCATCTTTCCTAATATTAAAATGAAATATATAATGTACTGTTTGCTAGATAGAAATGTAGTAGAGTATTTAAAATTATGGGCTCTGTACATTGACTGCCTCCAAACTACCAATTATTTTTGGTGATATGACTTGAACAGTTACTGGACTTTCTTTCATTTTTTTAATGTTAAATGGAGAAAGTAATGTTATAAGATTATTATAATGGAGAAAATAATATTACCTATCTTTTAGGAATTGTGGCACATATTAAACATTCAGTTATCATCAACAATTTACACTTCAACCAAAAAAGTATCTTTTTGGGAAAATTTGAAAGTCAAGAAAATCACCATGAGGGCATAAGATGATTTATTGATTACATCTATATAAAATGTGCCACAAGGAAGTATGATCGGGAGATAATTTTACATAAAGATCTAAGATTCTTTTCATTTTAAGATTCATTAGCTTTTGCTCTTAATGCAAAAGAGGGTGCTGGATGTCTCGGAACATTTTATTTCAGCCAAGCAAACACAGCATGGGTACTTTTGCACATAAGGAGAAATAAACATGTTTATGCAAGGCCCTAGGTTTTCAGAAGTGCCTTTAGCTTCATTTTTCTTCATTAGCATTAGCTTGAAGGCCTCAGCATGAACATTTGTGAACCTGTGTGTAAAGGCACAAACTCTGTTCTTGCACTGCTGGGCACCCTTTCTACTTCTCAGCCGCATGGCCCTCCACTTCTGTGTTCCTCTCTCCCTGCTCTGTGCCTAGGAGGCAAACCTGCACCAAACAGGGCAAGCTTTGCTGGGACCTGTGGTTAGGGTTCACTTGGGACGGAGGCTGGGCTGTCTTTCCACTCTGTGGGCTCCTGGGCCGTCAGGATGATGTAGATTAGCTGCTTCCCTCCCTTGGTGGCCTTTTCCATTGAGCACCCCGGTCTGCGCTCATTTGCCCCACTAGGCCCAAGTAGGACGATGTCTCGCTCCTTCCTTGCTCTTGCACCTCAGAGCTGCCTTATTTCGTACTGATTTCTCCGAATCCTTTCTACACCTTTGGAAATAGTTATAAACTCCCCTCCACTCTTCACTTTGGATAGGCTGTTTTCTGCTAAGATTATTGTCTGTTCCCTATGTATAGATTGGTCTTGTACCCTACATTGGCAAGGTTCTGATCAATCAATGTCTTCCACTTTGATACATTTAAAAAAACAAGAAAACAAATGTGTTTTTCTAAGTTCCATTAACATGATTACAGTACTATTTTTGCAGATTCATTAGCGAAAGCTGTCTTAATAAACTTATTCTAAATAAATTTCCACTACTAGTGAAAATTATAATACTAAGAGAAATGTAAGTGAAAGGGAAATCCCCTCATAATTTTATGAACCCATATACTAAAGTTCTTTTATTTTCTTATTGTCTGCATATAGGAAAGAGGTATTTTCTCTATTTTAGCAATGTTATATCATGAATTTCCCCCACATACGTTCAATTTTAAATGTATTATTTAAATTATTTTTCCATTGAGGGCATGAAGTGTACCTTTGACTTCTTTCTTCTCACATATCATGAAGGTTGCAAATTATTTTTATTTAGGGATTGGTATGAAATTTTATTCTCGGGCCAAATATGCTACTTTGGAAACAGGTTCAAAGAATTCATTATTAGACTCAGATCTCATAATTGGAAACAAATTCACACATATCAAACCCCTTAATTAGCACATGCCAAACTTTCTCTCATTTTTATTGTTGGAAGTCGCTTCCTTCATATTAAGTTTTTATGCTGCTGGAAGCTCATCTCCTTATGAACCTTTCTACCTGATCTCACATGCTTTATATTTTGCCGAAAAAAATTCTATAGAACTGTTAGAGAAAAGCAGAGACATTTCTTGAAACAAAGGCCAAAAAGTTCAGGACTGAGCTAGGAGACAACAAAAGAATGAAAAATGAATTGTTTTTTCTGGAGAGAAAAAAATGTAGTCATTTTTAATAGTCCAGAGCATGTGAGAAACAGGGCCAAATTAATCCCCTCTGCTAAGATGGCTCTCAAACCACTTACCAATGTCTTTATTGAAGATTCTGTCTCTGTAACCTTCTGAGTGTATATAGGCACCAAAAGGCTTTATGGTAATGCAGATTCCCAAACTGTTTCCCACCATTTTTCTACTAAGTAAAAATGCTCCTGAATTCATCAGCCAACACTGAGAAATCCTTAAATCACCCACTAGTCATGTAATATGAGGCAACAAATTGAGACCTTTCTTTATATAATTATAACTTATTCGTGGTAACCTACCCTTATCTGGCCATTTGCAAAATGCATTAAAACAATCATCACAAGTGTGACTATTATTTCTTTAAGTTTTGCATAGTCTAAATCATTGATATTCAAAAATGGTCCCTGGACCAATAGTATTGATATCACCTGAGAACTTTGTAGAAATGCAGGATATCAAGACTTACACACAGTTTTCTAAATCAGAATCTGGTTTTGAATTAGATCCCCAGGTGATATGTTTGTACATTATAGTTTATGAAGCATTAATATGCTCACCTTTGTCTAGCAAATGACAAAAACGTGTTTCTTACATATTTTTTATACACTTTGTCCTAAAAGATTTCAGAAATCTAACTCTGCATTTCCTCCTTTGTGTCGTACAGAACACTCATTTAATATAATGGCAATAGAGGTAATACTGAAAAAGTTTAGGAACTGTTGCTGGCTAGACAATGCAAATACTTTTCTTTACTGTAGGACTTTTCAGACTCACTAATAAGCTAACGTGCACTTTGACTCTCCAGGGAGTGGGGATGAGATGGAAAACAGTGAATACATTACAAAATATATGAGTATTCGACATTAATCTTGTCAGGTATGTTTTTTAACTATTATATTTATTTTGGTCCATTCTGGAGGCTCTAACAAAATGTCTCAGATTGGATAATTTATAAACAGTGGAAATTTATTTTTTACATTTCTGGAAGCTGAAAAGGCCAGGATCAAGGCATTGGCAGATTTAGAGAACTCACTGCTTCCAAGATGGTGCCTTGTTGCTGTGTCCTCACATGTGGGAAGAGCAGAAGGACCAAAGTGTCAATCAGGCTGTATCGCCCCTTCGATAAAGTCATTAACCCCTTTCATGAAAGTGAATCCTCATGACCTAATCTCTTCATGAATGCCCTGCCTCTTAGTACTATTGCATTGGGTATTAAGTTTCAACATATAAATTTTAGAAGGGTATATATATTCAGATCATAGCAGTATCCTTTGATTCATTTGGAAAAAATATTTGTTTAATTACGTCCTTTAGTAGATGCATATTTTTTCTCACCTCAGTTGACAAACGTAGGTAAGTTACTATAATTTCTTGCCAGTTTTGTGATAGAAATGGGACTGGGACTGCTGCTGTTTATGAAACAAAACCCAAAAGGTAACAGCCTGTTCACATAAAAGCCTGACGTTTCTCTGAGGTGGTAAAGTGAGTGGATGTCAAGAACTGCAAATGTTTAAGATCTTATCTTGCTTGCAAGCTCACAAATTAGCTTACATCAGTTTCATGGAAGCTGATAAAAGACGAACCTCCTTGGTCAGAGATAAATGACTCTCTTACTCATTGCACAGTAAGCAACATGAACCTCTTGTTTGTATCAGTTCTTTATGACCCTCAAGTCCCATAAAGGTGATATGAAGTATCTCTGGTACGCACTACTCATGGAGTGAGTTTGAGTTACAGATAAGGATTTTTGAGCTTGGGGAACCCAGAAATCTTTTAATCAAATACTGGCAAAGCTACCCTTTGCCCCAGAGGGACTCATTAACTTTATTATATTGGACAATCAACAAACTTGCCCTTTGCTTCTAAAGGAGACTCTGTCTTTCAAGACTGTTTACCATACAGATGTCCCTCAAAAGCATCAGAGAGAGCATTTTCTGGGATGGTTCAGAGGGTAGGTGTTCTACCACAAGCTATTTAGGAATTCAGATCATTGGTGGCTTTATCATGTTCACAGCTTCTAAAGTAATTCTCTGTGTGTGTGTGTGCACGTGTGTGTGCATGCGCATGTGTGTGCGCGTGCGTGTTAGAGGTTATTATTCCAGACAGCTGGAAGGGCAAAGTCTAGAGGAACATACACGAAAGTTTAAAGAGCCTTGCTTAGATGCCGTACATACCATTTGCTAACACTTCATTCCCTAGACACATGGCTTCCCCTTGCTGCAAAGGAGGATGGGAAACATAGCCTACCTGTGCACACATGAAGAAGTGAGAACAGGTTTTGAAGGACTCTTAATAGTCTCTGCCCCACTGTCAATTTTGATAAAACTTAGCTAAAAGTTTTTCTCTTTTTAAGTGAGAATGAATAAACATAAGCATAAATGCCTTGAGGTAGGGCTTTATATTTCACAGCATTGTTGACTTTTAGAATTAGAAGGGCCTTTAAAATCATTACTTCCAACGACTATACTGCTTTGAGTCATTTTAGCAGTGAAAAACTGAAATTCAGAGAAGTTAAATGCCAGAGCCATGTGGCGTACTAGTTAGAGCTAGTTAATTAGCTGAGTTGAGATATTTAGATATCATCCCACTACATTTTGACCACTTTGAAGCCTACAAGCTCACAGGATAATTTTGTATTTTTAGTTCTTATTCCCCAGTTACCTGGGGATTTTCTTGAATTTGGGCTATTGGGATTTTTTAATTCACGGAAAAACTATATATTTCACTCATTTATGAAATATTTATTGAGACACTGTTCTAGCTGCTGGGAAGACAGCTACAGATGGACCAAACAAAGGCCCTTCCCTGTCCTAATACAGCTCACCCTGAGGTGAGATTCTATGATAGTTAGAACCTGGTTCATTTTTTCAGCCTGCCAAACTTTATGGCTAGTTTAAAATATAAGTTGTTAATTATGGACTCCAAGCAATTTTCATGCTTTGTCAGTTTAAATCAGGTAGCACGAACTTCAACGCTTAGATTTCTATGTAATTATTTATAGATAGATTCTCTTTGTATTTTATCTAATTAATCTTTTAAAATATGCTCTATGCATTACTTCTATAAGAAATAAGTTATGGTTTTGTTGTTGCCTTTAGGTTAATGTGTTTTATTACGTTAAAGACCGAGCTTAATTTCAAGTCTCAAAACAGATTGGATAATTTTTCATTCTTATGTTTTGATTTATCAAAGCATTTTATGTTTACTTTAAAAAAATCCTTTCTGTTCCCTAGAGAAGTCCATAATGTACTCTGTGCAAATTGAACATCAGAAATATAATGTAGTCAAATGACAGAACAAAATTCAGGAGAAACTGCTGGAGCTTTGGCCTTTGAAAAAAAAATGTTCCCATGTTACATTTTTGTATGTATTATGGAAATATCTCAAAGATACATAGCACTCATGCACAAAAATATTGTTTATGAACAAGTGTATGTGATGCAGTTTGTTGAAAAAGAGTTCAATTTAAAGTAATAGTGCGTGAAATAAGCATAGCTGGCATGTTGCAAAGAAGTCTGTATTGTGAGTCCCAACAACCAGGATATAATCATGATGGCACTTAAAAAATTATACAGTATAAATATTTGTATAGCATTTTATGGTTGACAACACTTTTTTTTATATGGCAATAGCTAGCATTTACTTATCGTGTGCCAGCTGCAGTGATGTCATTAATTCTGACCTTGCCCCTATGAGATAAGTTTTATACCCTCTTCAACATCCTACTTCTGAACCCCACGCTTCCGAATGATGGTAAGAGCAGGTGGATGTGGACTGCTCTCCTTTCAGATACTCTGAGGGCCGCTCTGTCACACTTTGCTCTTTCCAGAACTGGCTCCAGTAAGGCTTGTAGGGCAAGTGGTCAGCTCAGGGCACTGTGCTGCCGTGTGATGGAATCAAGCCTAGAATTCAGATCTCCTCCTCTTTCCACTGTAATGCACTACTTGATTCTGTGAACTTCAGGGCCACTTTTTAACTTCTCTAGTCTTTGACTGTTCCATCTCAAATTCAGGAATTTGTCCTAGGAATGCTCTAGATACCTGGTACTTCTAATATTCTGATTTTTTTTTTTTTTTTGCTACCGGGGATTGAACTCGGGTCCTTGGACTTGCAAGGCAGGCCACCAAACCGCTGAGCTAAATCCCCGGCCCTCTAATATTCTGATTTTAAATAGAGCCCATTTCTATTTTTTAATGTGTAACTATTTTAAAATATATTTTCTAGTGCAGGTAACATCAACATGTGATGCAAAGCTTTTAAAGCAGCAAAAGAAATATAAGGAAAAGTAAATTATTCAGAATAGCTAATATATGAAAGTGACCTAAGTGGCCGTCAATGGATAAATGTGTAAAGAAAATGTGGTGTATATGCACAGTGAAATACTACTCAGCCTTAAAAAAGGAAGTCCTGTTTTGCAACAGTATGGATGAACCTGGAAAACATTGTGTTAAGTAAAACAAGGCAGACACAGAAAGACAAGTACTGCACGATGTGACTTTATTTGCGAAATCTAAAGCAGATGGACTCTTAGAAGTAGAGTGGAATGATCACTATCAGAAGTTAGGAGCAAGGATACTTGGGGGAAGAAGGCATGTTGATTAGAAAGCAGAATTTTAGCTAAATGGGCAGAATAAACTTTAGTGATGTGTGGCGCAGAAAGGTGACTATGGTAAATAGTAATGTACTGTATAGTTCAAAATTGCAAAAAGAGTAGACTTTAAATGTTTTCAGCACAAAAATGGTAAATGTACAATGAGATGGATTTGCTAATTAGTTTGATTTAATCATTCCATATTGTGAACATACCAAAACATCACATTGTTCTTCATAAATATATACAATTATTGTCAATAAAAAATAAAATGTTTATAAAGTTAAAGACAAGTTTATTATCAAATCTGGCTTTAGGAAAAGTGGGGGGGCAAAGTTTATTATTAAATGTGCTACCACCTTATTTGGACAACAGAACAAAACCAGCAATTCTAACGCACACAGTGACTCTCAAGGGAAATAGCTGCTGTAATTAGAATATAGTTTCAAACACCCATTGAAATTTAATCTCAGTTATAAGATATTAAGAAGTGAGACCAGATGAAACTTTTCAAAGAGGATTAGGGCACTTCCCAAATAAAATGAGTGGATGAATGGGTTAGTAGGCTATTTGCAGGGTGGTCTTCTGTGGAGGCCAGTTTGCCTTGGTCTCATGTGCTCCCTGTGCTTTGCCACATGACACCTTGTGCCATGCAGGTCTGTGCCAGAAAGAAGGAAACCAGCATGTAGCCTCCCAAGCTTGGCCCCGACCCATGAGCCAAAATAAACCTCTTCTCTTTTAACTTCCCTAGTGTGTGTAGTATCATCTTATTAGTGACAGAATGGGAACTAAGACATTACCCTTCTTTTGATTGCTGTGGTATGAGAACATAGCTATTATTAGGTAACACAAAATCTATGCGACTCCTCCAGCACATGTTGCTTATTTTACAGATTAAATGTTACCGTAGTGAAAACAACAAAAGTGAAACGTTGGGTTAAGATGTGTACTTAGGCCAAAAACAGGCATTGTGGGGCCGGGATGTGGCTCAGTGACATAGTTCCTGCCTGGCAAGAGTGAGGTCCTGAGTTCAATCCCCAGTACAAAAACAAAAACAAAAACAGAAAATAAACAGGCGTTGTGGCTTTTTTTACACTTATTACCTGTAGGAAAAAAAAATCTCGAAGCACAGGTATATTTAAAAATGGATGGCTTTCCTGTTTTGTCTCCCTCCTTCCCCGCTCGACTTACTCTACTTCCTTCCTTCCTCCCTCCCTTCCTTCCTTCCTTCTTTTTGTCCTTTCCCTTCTTTCTTTTCCAAAGAAGACAACAGTGGATAAAAAACACTCCAGTGATCCAAAGTTTGAAGCAGGCTTTGGAACTATAGCATATGGCACATGGAGATCTTTACAATAAGAGGGAAACGACAAGGAGAGCACTGACACGATTCCGACCTGGAAGTTCTAGACAGAGATACTTCAAGCATGGAGGAGGCTTGAGCTCACGGGGACAGGAAACTGAGGTGATCTCACTCCCGCATGTTATGTTGCCTGTGGAAATGTTGGGCACTTATTTTGAACCTTAGTAGAGGAAATGTTGTATGACCAACTGCACGTGACGTGTCTGGACATCATTGGAACAGTTGGGGCCCTGTGGGGACTTTTTTTTTTCTTTTTAGGAGCCAAAGTGTAAAGATGTGAGGAGGAAAAGCAGGCTGACGTCAATTCAAGAGTCTTTAAGGACAGTGCTAACCAAGTAGCATAATAAAAGCCACCCTGCTTACTACATGCAGAGTCCAGTACACTGGGAGCTGTCCAGTAGTTACCTGAAATTCTCACATAAAAGTAGGCACATAATTCTATTAAATAGCTGGACAAACTGGGAAGCTAAGAAGCTAAACCATTGGCTCCTGAGATAGCTTCCACTATAAATTACTGAGGCCCTGATCCAAAGCCGCTGCTATGCTCCCAACCACTGCACCGTTCTGCAGCCAGAGTTTTGCCAGGCCTTGTGAAAACCAGAGTGACGCCAAATTCGAACAACAGTCTAGACCTTGTGCAGAACCTTTTTATGGTGGCTCTCGATGTAGAGTAATCAGTTTTTTGACCTTAAGAGATTTTCTTTCCTGTAGTTGGTGTCTTAATGATTTGCTACCGTTTATGCCTTGACAATGCAGGTTAGGAATATCTGAGATTTGCACAATTATTTATTTCATGGATCAACTTGATAAATTTTTAGTGAAGAGGCTCCCCTGTCTGCACAGCTGGTATCCATATCCATAAAAGGCCATTTATGCAATTTGTCAGCTCTCTGAGTATCAATTTCCTGGAGTGAGTGTCTTTAGTAGCCTCCACTTATGTTTAAAATATTTATATGTTTTTGTTTCTGAATTGTTTTTGGTAAATATGTAGAAAAACAGAAATAATCTTATTATTTAAGAGGTAGGCTCTTCTCTGTATTTCAGAAGCTGGCTAACAAAACTTACATCCAAGGATGCGCAGTAACAGCTTAAAGTGTAGGATAAAAACAGAAATCCTTTTGTCAATCTGCAAACCTGAAAACTGGACTTATTTGGAATCACCATAACAAAGACAACATTAATGTCTGAATTGCAATACTAAGGCTGAGAAGGATTTAGTAAAGTATCTAATACTTTTTAGGGTTTTCCTTTTCACTTTGGAAAAATCTTTGTATGCACCTAATAGAAAAAAAGTGCTGTTAAATTTGCTAACCTCCATTTAAAAATGATCAATATTAAAAAAAAATCTTATATTGGAAAAAATTAATTAATTTCAGCCTGCTCAATTTCTTAAACTTTTATGTCATTTGAAGGCAAAGACTACAGCTGTATGCCCAGAATGAATACCATACTTGCTTTATAGTAGCAAACAAAATTTGTTAAATTGATGAATAAAAATATTATTAAACCAGATCAATCAACCCCAAAACATCGTTAGTAAATATTTTATCATGCTACACTGTGTACTATATATCTTAGGTTTCCATCTTAACTCCTTTTTGCACCTACAACAGAATACCGCAGATTGGGTAATTTATAATGAACAGAAATGTCTTGGTTCAAGGTAAAGGGGCAAGAAGTCCAAGACAAAAGGGCCAGAATCGGGCCAGGACCTTCTTTCAAGATCACCTCATGACAGAAAGCCAAAGCGAGGCCCAGATAGAGCAAAAGGGGACCTACTTGTTCTTTTATAGGAATGCCACTCCCAAGATAACTGCCCTATTCCTGGGATAATGGCTTTAATCCACTGACAGTCCCCATGGCCCAAACATCTCCTATTAGGCCTTTCCCAACATTGGCTCATTAGGGCTTAAATTCACACATTAAAAACCATAGTAGTTTTCTGATTAAAATAATTTGCACTCCTATAATATTATTTTACAAAGTAACACATGTACAAAATAGCACAAGTTCCTAAAAATTCAATGCAGCAAAGATTGTAATAGCTCAAGATCGAAAGCAATCTAATTGTCTGTCAACTAGTTGTTTCTGTACAATGCAATACCAGAAAGCCTTTCCAAGGAATCAGCATCCCTGTCTATCCTTAAGTGAACACTTTTAAAACAGACTCAAATATAGAAACAATAAAACTTGCAGAAACAAGAAAACACTCAAACAAGAAAACTTGCAGGAAGAATGCAAAAATCTTTCCCTGAGTCACTGTTTAGTGAACTGTGGTTATGTTGTTCTATCACCTAAGTGTTTTCATTAAAAAGGATGTTCTCCTATGTAGCACCCAAATGTGTGAACACCAGAACCAGGAGACTGACAATCAATGTATTCTTACCATATAATGCTGAGACTCCTGTCAAATAATGTTAATTCTCCTAATCACATATTTGATAGCAAAAGCAGCCAGGCCAGAATCATATATTGTCTTAGTATCTTGTGTTTTAGTTTCCTGTCTCACCCCGGAACCATTCTTCTGTTTTTCCTTTACTCTATGACCTTTGTACTCCTGATGATCGCAGGTCATGTATTTTACAGCGTGTTCCCCATTTGAGTTTGTCTCATGTTTCCTCATGATCAGGTCAGATGCGTTATTCACACTTGGCAAAATATTCTTCTCATTTCGTTCTATCCAGTGGCACCAGGTTTCAGTTTATCTCATTTCAGGTCATGTAAACTTTGATCCTTTGATTCCGGAGGTGTCTGCCAAGTTTCTCCTCTGTGAAGTTATTCTTTTCTCCTTTGTAATGAGTAAATAGTAATAAAAGCAGACTTAGGGATTGTGTATTTATGGTGTTGTTCGGAATAGTCATAATAAGTCATGTGTTTGTATTCTGAGTTAATTAGAAATCTGTCCAGGTATAGAAGCTCTGCTTTCCTTTATTCACATATGATACCTAAGCAATTAACATCATCCCTAACTTTCTGCTTTATGTAATTTCTCTTCTTATTTTAATTTAACCTTCATCCTTGAAACATATACTAAAACACAGGTACCTAACTGCCATGGTTTGGATAAATGTTCCTGAAGGCCCATGTGATAAAGACTTGGACTCCACTCTGTGTTGTTATCAGGAGGTGTTGGAATCTTGAAGATGTGGGGCCCAGTTGGAAGTCATTGGTCGCATGGGGGATGTAGCTTTGCAGGGGACATTTGGACCCTGGCTCATTCTCTTCAACTCTGCTTCCTGGCTGCCACAAAGCCAGTGGTTTGCTTCACTATGCCCTTCTACCATGATGTGCTGTGTCACTATGAGCCCAGAGCAGAAGGACCAAATAACCACGGACTGGAACCTCTGAAATTGTGAGCCAGAATAAACCTTTCCTCTTTTAATTATCTCAGAGTAACAGGAAGCCAACTAACATAATAGCGAAGCAATGGGTTGGTAACCTCAACTGTTAATGGACCCTAACATTTCTCAAAATGCGCAATTTTATTATAGATGTAGTAGGCATAATTTTTCACAGCTTTCCGTGGATGTTGGCTGTTGCTTGTATAGTTACTGTAAAGAAAATTGTTTTGTTCAGGTAGAGGGCAAAGATCCCTGGATCTTGGGGAGGACAGGATCTTGACCTCTATCCCTAAGACTAATTGATTTTATGAGCTTTGTATTATTCCTTTTAGCCTGTGATTGGTATAAAATTGGGCATGTGACTTCCACTTTATGAGCTTTGTATTATTCCTTTTGGCCTGTGATTGGTATAAAATTGGGCATGTGACTCCCCTGAGGTGGGTATACTGGCATGTTGGGAGCAGGTCTTGCTTTCTTAAGCAATGATGCCAAGCTGCTTGAGGAGGGGACTTTTTAATACCACTCCTCCCAATATCACTCCTTTTAACAGCACTCACCCAAGCAGATTATGCCTAAAGCAAAATAGCCTCTCACAATAGCAAGGCAACAGCAAAAGGATAAATGCCAACTCTCAAGAATGGTAGCATGAAGAAACAAGATCCAAGATTCACCACTGAGCTGCTGACTCAACGCCAGCAACCACCTACCTCCTGGGTTCTAAGAGAAGAATAAAATGCCTATTTGTTTGAGTCTCTGTAAGTCAGGTTTTTGTTATCTGCAAACTTGTATCCTTTCTAACTGAAACCCTGATTAAAGGAGTCTTTTCCATAGTCCCAAACTCCACTAAAAAAAGATCATTGTTAATATTATATCCTTCACTGCAAGATAGAAACTGGAGAATTTAGAGGAATGGGTGAGGGATTTCTTTCAAAAGCAACTAAGTAAACAAAAGTATAAAGTGGTGTCTACATCTTTAGTGTTTAAAAGGATCATGTAATATACTCATATTTTTGTACTTTCATAAAGAAACATCTAAAGGACACACAACACACACACACACACACACACACACACACACTCTCACCTACCTTGGAGCAGGGCACAGAAGAACAGGGTAAATCGAGAATTGAGTGGGAATTAGGAATAAAAAGTAAACAGGAAAGATAAGACGAAACTTGTTATTAAAAATTGTGTTTACAGGGACAGCCCACTTTCTGGTCCCCCTCTGACTCTCTTCGAAGCTTTGTTTCCCTCAATAGATTTTTCCTACTCTTAAAAATATTGTGTTTACAAAAGATAATTTTTTGAAAAATTATGTTTTAGTTCTCTTTTTGCCATTTAGTGGTTCAGTGATTTGGGACAAATCACTTAAATTCTCAGGGTCTAATTGTCTTGTCTTATCAATGAGATTGAGAAGCAGTAGTTTTCTAATTAGACCTTTTTCATTTCCAAAACTACACAGTTCAATAATGTATCGTTCAATCATGTCATCATAAGCAGTAACATGCTTACATTTAAGTTATTCCTACTGGAAATATTCATCTGGACAGATGACTTATTGGCAGCATATTTAGAGGCAGCCTGCAAATGAGTTCGATGAAACTGTTCAGAATGGTTCCCATTACAAAATGTTAAAACTATTCATACCACTTAAAACGCCAACCTTGCTACTTCAACCATTGCCTGCCACTCCTGATGCCCTTCAATTCTCTTTACTTATTCTTTTCTCCATAGCACTTGTACCTTCTAACATCCCAAGTAATTAATTTATTAATCATGTATTGTGTTAATGATCTCCCTTCCCACAGCATAATAAACTCCACAAGAGTGGAGTTCACCGTGTACAGATCAAGTACTTGGCAGAGAGATGCACTCAACAAATATTTGCTGAATGAGTGAATGAGTGAAGTCATGGTAGGGTACCAGATCTGTTTAAATGTCTAAGCTTTTACCAACGTGTGGGAAGAGCAGCAGGAAAGATAGCAAATCATCAGTTGTCACATTTAGATGCTTGGATGGTTTGTCAGGAAAATACACAGAATCATAGTTTGTTTTTTCTTAACTCATCTTTTATAGCAGAAAGTTATGAAGTACAAGTAGGGATCTTAAGAACCGAGGAATAGGAAGCAAATCTAGATGTTTATTGAAAATAAAGTAGCTCCTTCAATATTAGAGTTAACCCAAGTGCCCTTGGGGGCTGAGAATGTGTAGCTCTAACAATAGATAACTTTGTTTTCATCATTAAACTATAGAACTCCAGAACTCCCACTCCTCAGTGGAAACGCTTAGTCCTTGAGTTTTCATGGTTCTCAATTCAGATTTCCAAGGAAGGGTTTTTGGTGTGTACTTTGCCTGCCTTGGCCTTAGTTCTTTCTCTTCCTCCTTTGCTGGGTGGCTGCTGGGTGCTCATGTCCTTCTCAGGCTACTCAGTCACTGGTGCTGATCCCTGCTCTACCATGAACGTGACTGAGGCAGTCTCTGTCCCCGCTGGGCTTGAGTAGTGTCTTCGCTCCCTAGTGTCCCTTTCCTCAGTTGCAGTGGAGGGGAACAGGGCTGCTTCATTGGCCCTGCTTTTCAGTTTTGCACTGTGGCTAAGAGCTTAATGCCTGTCTGTCCCTCTATCTCCTTCTGTCTCCCATCCTTCTCCTCATCCCTGCAGAGGCTGGTAGATTGCACCCTATAATCTTGCATCCATAGTGCCCCTGCCCTGCCCTACAAGTAGGCTGGACAGATCTGTTTGTATTTGAAATGCAACAGTAAACCGGATTAAAAATCACCTTCTGGGTTCTATGAGAATTCAGGAGTCTAGTTGGTTTGTGCAGGTGGATGGGGCTAGGGAAAACAAGGGCAACTCCTTATTCAGTATATTAGTGTGAGAGAGGCACACTGACCTGGCCTGGCAACTTGGCTCCACCTTTTATTCTCTGACCTTTGGTGACTTCTCTCTGGAAAGTGTTTCCTTCCTTTGTAAAATGAGCACTGTGATAATATCTGCCTCATAGAGTTAATGACTGAGTATGCTAAGAGAATGTGGGTCACTCAAAGGAGGACCTAAGTAAGTTTTCAAGTGCTAATGTACGGAATAATTAACATCATCGTGTTACCCCACCCTTCATCCTTCTTTTCACTGTTATCACTACCATCATCATCGTCATCATCATCATCATCATCACCATCACAGTCGTCAGCATTCTGAATCTAAACGGAACACTCTAAACTCTAGATCTCTACCCAGACTCAGTTATTGTATCTTCTCAACACAGTGCATAATTTCCTCTGGGGAAGAAAATGTCAACTTCCGAAGATACAATTGTTAATTTATTAAGAATATATTAAAAATTAGAGTGACAGTTGCTTCTTGTGGTTCATAACTCAAATAAATATTGAGATCAAGTTTACTTTTCTTCACAAATCGTATCTAGAGAAATGTCTTAAATTTCAGCCATGAAACTCAGTACGTAGAATTAGAATCACAGAGACTATTATGAAATCCCTATCCTGAAAGGAAGCACCTTCATTATTATCTCTCTCCTTATCATCTAAGGCTTTCTCCTTTAAATCCAAATGCTGAGGGAGAAAAGAGATGATTTCTAGGCACAGTGACTCAAATAAAAATACTAGGTATTGTCTAGGAATTGTCTAGGAATTAAAACAATCTCTCTTTTCCTACCTGGGAGAGATATTTGTGGTGATACTGAGAACATTCATAAAGTCTTAGACAGGGTATTTGGAAGGTGGACTCAGTGAGAAATATTGGAAAGGAATGCAATCTGCCAAAATGATTCCCTGAGAAACTGGAAATCAATAAATTGAAATAGAGAATAGTGAACATAAATTTGGAACCCAAATATTGAGATCCATCTCTTGGGAGACAGAACTTCATGAAGTAGGCAAGAATTTTTCTTTGTTATATTTTGATAGTTTATTCAACCTGGAATTATTTTTTGTAGACTCTCTGGGCCATTGCTTTTTGTATTTGTGGTGTGTGTGTGTGTGTGTGTGTGTGTGTGTGTGTGTGTGTGTTCCCTTTAAAAAAATCAGTTTCTGGTTTTTTAAGAACTGGAGTGATTAAGTTTTTTAATAAATTTTTTATTCTGAAATGGTTTTACATTTATAGAAAGGAGCCTAACAATAAAATCATCTCCGATACATGCTTTATCTTAGTGTGTTTTCTGATGCTATAACAGAATGCCTGATACTTGATAGCTTAAAAAGGATAAAGATTTATCTAGCTTGCTGTTTTAGAGATTGGAAGCCCCAGATCAGCTGGCTGCATATGGCAAGGGGCTCATGCTATGCCATGTTATGGGAGAAAGTGAAGCATGCAAAAGATTCAAACTCAAGGCACAATTTTGCTTATGACAACCTGCTCTTTTGGTAGCTATTCTAGTTGCCTAAGAAAGGCATTAATCCCACTCAGTGGCCTAATTACCTCTGAAAAGACCCATTTGCCAATACTGCTGTGTAGCAATCAAATTTCAACATGAGTTCAGAGGGAACCAACAATATTCAAACCACAGCATCCTTCCATCTGGCTGCCAAATGATTGACATTTTAGTCTACGTGCATTGCATTGCCATTCTGTTTGTCTCTCATATACACACAAACAAATATATTCACATATGTAATACTATGTAGATATATTTATTGCATATTACTGTAAAAAACACACTATATACATATACAATATACATATTACTCTGTATTTTTCTGAAGCATAAGAGAATAAGTTTCAGGTTATCTCATTACCTTTTATATCTTCAACATACATTTTATGTAGCAGAGCAAGGGCACTCTCCTACATAATTACAGTTAAATTTTCAAAATCAAGCAATTGGCAATGATAAAATATTGCCAGTTAATCCCCATTAAATTCTACTCAAACTTTGCCAGTGGTCCTACTAATGTCTTCTGTAAAGTCCAGGATCCGATCCATGATCACATACTGCATTTAGCTGTCCTATTTCCTTCCTCTTCTTCAATATGAAACAGACATTGTTTTGTCTTTATAACTTCGGTATTTTTAAAAACCATTTTGTAAAATGTCCCCAAGTATAGGCTCATCTCATCCTTTCTTCAGATTTTTGCACATTTGACAGAAGTACCTAGAAGTGATATTGTGTTCTTTTCAGTGCATCATTTTTGGAGGCACATGATGTCAAGACGTCTCATTCTTGATTCTGTTTAATCCTTATCACTTAGTTTGGATATTTTCCAAGTTTCTCAGTTGCAAAGGTACTTAATGGGTGTTTTGTTTCTATTAATAATTAATGAAGAAATATATGAGGAATAGTTTGAGAACATTATATCTTTTTACGTTTCAAACTTTTACCTACCAGTTTTACCATCTTTTGATGACTCTTGCCTGAATCAATTATTTGTAAAATGATGGAAAATTGTGATTTTGTAAAATCTACCATTCCTTTTATGTTGTCATTATACTACAGGGTAGAGAGCTTTCCATCTATGTATCTGTCTGTCTAATCAATTTATCTACCATCTATGCAAATATTGACTCAGAACCCTGCTTTACTCAATGAGTTATTATTTGCTATTGTATATTTTGATAACTGAACTGTCCCAGACTTTGCCAACAAAAAGCCCCATCATGCTGGGCTCTTATGTCTTTCTGACCTGTCTTCACAATTCTTTAAACATTTTCTTACTTTCTTGTACAAGATGTTCTAAGCTCATTTTGTTTCCCTGCTCTGATTCTACAGTTAGCCACTTGCACAGGTTCCTTGGTTTCCTTTAGTACAGAATGCTATTTAGAATTCGAGACCTGAATACCTTGATACTTATTGATATTATGGTGTTGCCACATCAGGACCCTTTGTGCAAACAGAGCTAGAAAATATATGCATGGATAGATATACCTGTACATGAACACCTGCAGCTCTCTTTGTATTTATATCAGTTTAAAAATCATAACCCCACATTGATAATTCCAATCCCAATTCGGTACTACAGGGTTACTTCCACCGTAACTCTTTCCCTATTTGTAACTCTTTCTCCAACAGTGAAAAAACTACTTCCCACTATTTTTATTTAATTGCTTTGTTCATTTGTTCAACATGAGTAAACAGTACCCTGGTTTCACAGGCTTTTTCCGCAGTCTTAACCATTCCAACCATTCTGTCAGCAAATGTTACAACATTGCGTAGGATTAGCATGGAGAAGTAAAAACCTGAAATGCTATTTAGAATGTTGAGAAACATCAAATACCACACACATGAGACCCCACGTATTTGGCCTGACCTGCACTAAACAAGATTTCCCCTTGTTACATAGAGTATCATCCTCATCTACATGTACATAAATTGGCATCACCAGCACAAGTGGCTATTTAGACAAATTTAACTTTGTTCTAATAATTGTATGATGCAAGTTATCATGGATGATGACGCATGAGCTCATTTGGGGCCAAATCTACAAGTGCATTGTTGTAAATGATGGCGAGCACTGGGTGGTGCAGGGCATGCCAGTTGCCACTGCTGTCCACGTGTGCATAAGATCTGCTGAAACTGCTCAGGTCTTTCTTCTCTGAAGCAAAGGTGCCTGTATCCCACAGCTGAAATTTGGAATTCCGTCCTTGTCTGTTTTCTTTCTTCAGAAAGATGTCTTTCTCAGCATAATGCTCTTCGGGATAAGTACTGTCTTCTCAGGACATCTGTTTTACACATACACTCTGCAGTAAACCGCTCTTGCTTCCTTCCTTCCTCTCCTTCTTTCTTCTCTCCTCCTCCTCCTCTTCTTCCTCCATTTTTTCTTCTTCCTCCTCTTTCACTCCTCCTCTCCTCTTTTTCCTCCTCTTCCCAAGGTCGAGGTTTTTATTTTTTTTAACAGTATTTGCTACAAATGTTAGAATATTTAAGAGGGAAAAGCATGTTCGCATCTTTCTCTTGCCATTTTTTCATCATACAGTGATACTATAAGGGAAATGAATGTGGGGTAAAGAAGCTTTGGTGAATAAAGAATCATATCACACACAAGCAAATTTGTACAAACCTTCCTCCATTTCCAGATCATAGCAGTGATATGCCGGAAAGCTTAAGAAAATTAGAGTGATATGATCACCAAGGACCTCCATGCAAATGATTACTTGATGGATGATTTTACAAAATTCTGTGGACAAAATTTGTATTTATGTGTTTATAGTCCTTAACAAAAATTAAAAATTAAAATTGTTTCATCATACTGTGCCTTTTTAACTGCTAACAATCAATTTCAATAACGATCCCATATCCTCACCTTTATTGAATATTGCTTCTCCAGTCAAATCTGCTCAACTAAATTGAGCCCTAAGAGCAGAAATGACAATTATTGTGTTTGTTATTACACCGCTCAACTTCTCATGTTTTAATTTTTTTCCAAAAGTCTGAAAGCCCATTGGCTATCTAAAAGCCCTGAAGAAAATATGATTGTACTGAGAGAAATCAATGTAATGAATTATAAACATAATGATATACTTTGTTTGGTCACTGTCTATTATAATATCCATAAAACTTATTTTTGTTTCAATACTTGGGTAGTTAGGGGAATTAATCTTGTTAAACTTTACTAATAAAGAATCTTTCTGTAATAGATTAATAAATATCCAAGGAGAACTCAGAGATATCTGAGCAAAAAAGACTTTAGGTCACAGATGGACAACTTGACATCATATATACTCAAAAGAGTCAGTCAAGAAGTGTTCTACTAGTCAAGAAAAGCCGATTGTGAATTCAGTGTGATTCTCTTGCAGGTTGGTGGAAGGAGATTAAGTAGGAATACTGTCAATAGCTTTTATTGCAAGAGATCATATTTTACTTTGCTTTCTTCACTTATACTAATAATGCTATATAAATGTATAGTGTAATGCACTTTCATATACATTGCCTTGTATAAAACTGCATGGGCATATTTACAATAGCAAAACTAGGGGCAAATCTTACAAAAGGTTAATTCAAGCAGAAGGATTCTCAAAGTAATGTGATAATTTCTGCTTGCAAAATATGGTGGAAATGCAAATATTTCTCAGGCTATACCACATTAAACAAGGCTATAAGAATGTCGACAAAAATCTGTCAATCTAAACTATTGGTTTTTAATTATAAAAATAAATAAAATATTTTGGTGGGATTCTTTGTTTTTTACTTCTTAGCAAAGAGAACTAGTTTAGTTTTAGATGTCATGTAAAATATATAAGATTTAACGAAGAGAGTGCTTTTTCTTTAAAATAATAGCAAAATTAAGTTAGTTTTTAAAAAAATAAAATTTCAAAACACTTCCTTCGTAACTGACCTCTTATGGTTGGCAGCTTCATGACTTTACTTTTGTCAATGAGAGTGAAAATCAGACTAAAATCTGATGGAGCTACTGTGCCCCTAGTGCTAGAGCAGGCCACCGTGTGGAGTTACTGAATATTTTATGGACTCTGGTCCAGGCTTGATCACCTGGGACAGTGGTCGAGCAGTCCTGCTGCAGAATAATTGAGTGGAGAAACCTGTAGGCAGCATTTCAAGGAAAAAATTGTGAAAGTTAAAATTGAGGAGTTGGTTCTATTTTTATTTCACTTAAGGATGCCCAGTTTTCTATCCCTTGTGCTCTAAACAAGAGGCTGCAGCATTTTCCAATTAAAATGGAAAATGCTTGGTCTGGATCTATGGGGCACCAAATAATTGGATGGGAACTCTTCTCACTGCCCATGGTCACTCAAATGATTGCAATGCTTTGTCCATCACCTGCTAAACATAGAGCTTTGGGAGCATTAGAAATGCCTGCTGAATGTTATCAAGAGGGGGCATGTGCGAGGCTCTTGTGTGCTGGTAATCATCTATATCTGGGTTGTGGGGGTGGTTGTGTCACTTTCTTTTTCCTCATTGAGTTTATTGGTACATTCTAGGTATACAGTACAGTTACATTCATCACTGGGATCCTGTACCTTTACATGACAGTACTTGGTTCTCATTTTTTCCCCTTGTGCTTGCCCTCCCTTCACTTTTTAAAAGTTCATTGAAAAAGCCGGGTGTGGTGGTACATGCCTGTAATCCCAGCACTTGGGAGACTGAGGCAGGCGGATCACTGTGAGTTTGAGACCAGCCTGGGCTACATAGTGAGTTCCAGGTCAGTCTCAACTACTTAGTGAGACCCTGTCTCAAAAAACAAACAAACAAAAAAAAGTTCATTGAAACATATATTTTAGATTTGAACACTTGCTGGTAATAAGAATGAAGCAACATTGTTATAACCTTTCCTTACTATTGATTTGTTATATTACTCGTTGTCTTAGAAGTCACTTTATTAAAGATCAATATGCAAAGTAATGTAATTAATGCATGATTCCTGTATGAGAAGGTGACTGGTACAGAAGAGAGCTGTGGAATTCTGTGCTACCCATGAATGGAAACAGATCACAGGGTACATTCCTCAACATAAAACATGGTGAGTTCATTTACTCTTTCTTTTTTTTTTTTGGTACCGGGGATCGAACTCGGGTCCTTGAGGCCACCGAACCGCTGAGCTAAATCCCCAGCCCTGTTATTTACTCTTTTGAGTCATTAGTTCTGTTGTTGCTTCTGAAGCTGAAAAACAATTACTTCTAACAGCAGATAAAAAGTGAGAAGACAGAGACAGGGCAAATATGCAAGGGAGATCAGTCAAATGAAGTTTTAAAATTTAATGTTGGCAAGGATAAGGGGTAAAAATGAGAACCAAGACCTGTCACGTAAAGGTACAAGATCCCAATGATGAATGTAACTGTACTGTGTACCTAAAATGTACCCATAAACTCAATGAGGAAAAAAAAAAAAAAAGAAGAAGAGGAAAAGACATTCCTATACTAAAAAAAAAAAAAAAAAAAAAAAAAAAAAAAAAAAAAAAAATGATGTGATGGTGGCTCAAAATGCCTCAAGGGGAAATCTTGCAGGTGGAGAAACAGAGGGTAAAAATCAGGACCCAGCAGGGAAGTTGGGAAAGACAGATATCCTTGCATTAAGGGAACAACCACAAAGGCATGACTGATATGTAAAGGAGATAATGTCCAAAAGCATGTGGTTAATTCAAGAGAGTTGAAGGGATGGATGATCCATTCATTCTTCCAACAAATATTGAGTGTCTTTTCTTGAATAGGAGCTGTCAGTAGGCACTGTTAATGATTCAACAGATGCCTTGTAAAGTATAGCCTCACAGAGGCTGTGCCTCAGTGATCGGATAAGGGGCTGATGCATTAGGGTTCACTTTTTCAAGGGTGCATTTCCTGTGCTAATGAGGAAATACCTATGTTTATCTTTAAAATACCATAGTCTTTTTTTGTAAACATCATCTCTTACTGACTTGTACCGAAGACCTGGTAAGAAAGTAAGGGAGGGGCCAGGGATTTAGCTCAGTGGTTCTGCACCTGCCTCAAAAGCACAAGGTCCCAAGTTCAATCCCCGGTACCAAAAAAACATAAATAAATAAAAAATAAAAATAAAAATAAAAGTAGGGGAATCTTGACTGAATTCATCCATATTTTTATCTAGTTGCTCTACAAGCAGCTTTATGCATTTGTAAGAAATTTGGGCAATAAATAGTAACCAGGAGTGCATAAGCTTATACGTGACTTGTACCAATGCCAAGTTAGTACAAGGTTTGCTTATATAGTACATCATGAATTATTCAACAGTTCTCTGTTAAATGGCCATTTTTGGAATCTAGTCTGTATTTTGAAGTTTTTGCATTTTAAGTGGTAGAATTAATTTGTGCTTATCCTGAAAGTTAAAAATTGTCATTTTGACATGCTGCTTTTAGCAAAGGATGTATTCTTGTGCTATATTTTAGAATGAAGAAATATATTTTAGAATGAAGTAGTCTGTTAAATGTGCAGATGTATGCATCTACACCATACTAATTGATACCATAAAATCATATTGTGGCAATCCTGCGCACACTGCATCCTTTGAAATATTTTCACCATTTGTGAAAATCCAGAGATTTTGTAAGTAAAATACAGGCTTTTAAAAAAAAATTACAATATGAAGTGTGCGTGCACGTGCATGTGTGTGTGTGTGTGTGTGTGTGTGTGTGTGTGTGTGTGGCAGTATTCCCCATGAAAAGAGTCCCATGCTGCCCATATGAAGTGAGCCACAGTGCGCCATGCAGTCTGACAAGCTGATGTGCTGCTGCTTTCAGCTACTTACTAACTCTGTGGCCTGGGCAGTTCCCTAACCTTGCTCATTTAGGCTCAGAAAGAAGCCGCCATTTTCTTCTATAGAGAATAAGGATTATAATATGACTCATTTCCTGGGATTATTGTGAAACTTCTATGAGGTGAAGTACACAATATTCTAGGCTCATTAGAAGCATTAAAAAGAGGACTATTGGGAAGGAAGGGAAAGTAAAAAGGATTAAGATGAGTTACGTACATGTACCAAGTCCCCACCATGAATGTAATCGATGCACTGACGGTAGATCTTTTGCAAAAAGGAGGAAACCAAGAGATGGAGGGAAGAGAAAGGGAGGGGAGGAGAAGAGGATGAAAAAGAAGGAAGATATGTTACATACATATGTGTACCAACTCGCCATGATGAATGTAGTGATTATGTACTACAAATGTGTGTTAATAAAAATGTTTTTAAATGAGCTAATAAAAATTTTAAGAATAATTTTTAAAGATTATTCATTTTCAGGAGCGATTTTTCTACCGATCGTATTGATTTTAATACTCCCCGATGATGACTTTCCTTACTTAAGGTCCAGTTACAATGACATAGTTCTGAAACCCTGTGGGACATGTTCACCTTTCCCAGAAATCTGGGAGCTTTTGCTGCCACGCCACAGTCTCAGCCTGTACCTTCTCAATGTCAGTAAGGTTTATGGGGAGAAGACATTTGGGGCCGGGTTGCAGTTTATTGGGTCTCCAAGTGAACGGACCCATACACTGAAGGGAGTGGAGGCATTTATAACTATAGTTAATCAGAATATACTCTCCCTTAGGACCCAGTTTTATATATATGTTTTTAAATGTAGCCATTCATGTCTGACTTGAGGTCTGCAGTCGAATACATATGCGAAAATCTGTTATATCTCATTTTTCCTGAGTCTTAACAAGTGCATCCTCAGTCCTCCTGGGCCTCTCTCCCTTTGGCACATCATCATCTGTGTTGTGTCACAAAGATGAGCACTCCAGTGCTCAATGAATGTGGAGTGCAAGTCTGTCCTTGAAAGGAATTCTAAATGTACGTAAATACTTCTGCCTGTATTCTTTCTGGTCACTCGTTTCCATGCAATCCCTCTCCTCTCTATAATGTTTCAGACAAGGCTTTCTCTTCCAGTACGGTTCATATATAGATGCCCCCAGAGCCTCATGCTCTCAAAGGCTGGGCTATCAGAAGATGACTGAATTATGGGGGCACCAGAGCCCACTTATCACTAGGAGGTGGGGCCAGGTGGGAAGAACAGGCCCTGGAAGGGTGTATCTCTGTCCCTGGGTCTGTCCTCTTTGCTCCCTGGATCCCTACACAAGCAGCTTTTCTTCTGCTATGCCCATTGCTATGCTGCTTGTTCTTCGGAACTGGTCGACAATGGACTGAGAGGTGAGTCAAAAATAAATTGTCTCCTCTTTTAAGTTGTGGGTGTCAGCAACAAGACAGTGACTGAGACATCTTCGAAGGCACTGTGAGCCAGTGGGCTGTGGATTGCAGCCTCTGAAACTGTGAGCCAAATGGAAGCTCTCCTCCTCTAAGTGCCCGTTTTCTTCAGGTATAATGTCATGGAGATGGAAAGCTAACACATAAGGGGAAATTGCTTCTCATAAATGAGCCCTTGAAGCCCCTGAGTAGTTAGTTAAGAACTGGAAATGTAGCGTAATCTCTCATTCAGAAAAAAAAGGAGGGGTCAGAAGAGGGACAATTCAATAACCAGACTTTGGCTTTTCTGAAAGCATTACTCGACCAGTAAAAGTACTATATTAGAAACACTCACTCGGCTTACTTTCTTCAAGTTTCAACTTTCTTCTGAAAAAGTGCCCAAGATTTTAAGCCAACTCTACTTCCACCACCACCAATACCACCAATACCACCAGTACAACAACAACAACAAGAAAAGCAGTTATTAACAACACTTGTTTGCTCTCTACTGGTCAATTCGTTGGAAAGTGGGTCATGTATGCAGGTAAGTAAATGTTGTTTACAATAAATCTGACTTTCTCTAGCCCAGTTTTGTTATATTGCCCAACTTCGTTATATTTCTGTTGCTCTCCGTCACTCTAGTTTTTTTTTGGAACCTGAGTATTACTGTTTGAAATGCTGTTTGAGTGATGTACAGTCAACTCCTGGTTCCACAGCAGCTTTGATGTTTTCCAGGACGATGCTGGATTTCTAGTACACTATGGTTTCCACGGAGTGTGAATAACTCCAACTGCACAGAACCTGTGAAATAAAGTGTAAAGAAATGCCTTTGATAAAACAAAAAGAATTAAAATCTTTCTTCAGGTATCATCTTAAAGATTCTTGAGTCCTTCTTTCTTGAGATATATGTAGGTATGAAATTCACTTGTTCTGAGCAGAACATTTATATATCAGTTGCAAGAAAGATGTAGAGTGGTGCAGTTGACTTTAATATCTTACTGAGCAATGTGACAAGAATTTGAAAATGTACAAACTAACCACGGGATGACCTTTCAAAACTGAAATGCAAGGGTGTGGATGACATTTTCTCTTTCAATTACTTATTTTGAAATCTAAATTAAAGCACACACAACACCAAATTAAACATCTCCTCCCTAGAGTGAATATCCCAATCATTTATAACTAAGCAACTTAAACATACAGTAATCAACAAACATTAACATGTAAATACTGTGTTTTAATAAGCAATAAACATTAATAAGCACATAGCTGAAATTACTCCTGCTGAAATTCTTCATCTGCCACCCCAAATATCAAATAAGGGCTGCAGCAAAATAAAACTGTTAAATTTGATTCTGAAAACATTTGTGTGAGTTTGCATAAATCCTCTTTATTTTCTAGTGACTTTTTTCATGATTTCTTTTGCCCTCCTCCCGCTAGGAGCCTTATGAAACTGAAATGTCAAGTGAGGGTTGCTTTATATCATGTTCTGTCAATCAAAGGGAGGGAGGCTTTATGCATCTGTTGCTAGTATATTGGCACTTTTTGAAGAGTGTTTCGGTGGGAGCGAGAATAAATAAAGATCCTTCAGGCACTTTCTCATTTATGGATGAGGAATCAAAGCAGTCTGAAACTTCATTTTCAGCCGGATACCCTGAAGATTGTTGGCTGATAATTCTGGATGGAACAGCTTATCTTGGAGGATTAGGGAGAACATGGCCTTGCTATTACTTCTGGCTTCGGCCTATTCAGCTGGGTAGACTTTGTCACACAGTATCTGGGCCTTTACATATGTCACTAATCTTATCTATATCTTTTCAGCTCCTTCTGTTGGAGCTGCAGTTTCCCATGCCTAAGCCTCCCATTTCTTCATTACGCGAGCTGTGTAGGCATCAGCCTTCCCTAACAGCCTTTCTGCACCGTGTCATTCAGTAATGGGGAGTTTTGCAGACACTTGGTTTTCCTGGGAAGGCCGGGGTTGGGTTTTATCCCAAATCTTGAGACACTCACATCGGTTATATTAAAAAGCTCCCTGTAGACCCCAAGCAAACTCATGTCCCCCGCTTTACCAAATCCGCTTAACAAAATGAAATAATCTCCACAGTGCATTATCTCTGCAGCCATTACGGATAACACTGGCGTCTCCCTTGTGTGCCCCTGTGCTGTGCTGGTCTGTCATGTTTCCCCGTAAGTCTGCAGCAGTCATTCACCCATGAAACAAAACTTAAATGTCTAGTGTGTGTTGATGCCTAGACATCAGCAGAACACAGGCATAATATCAAAGCTGGCCTGGTGGAGACAATGGTATAACTCACACCTGATAACTACGATGCGAGGTAGAAATGGTGTCCATGTATTTGAATGGTTCCCCAGGGCAGATTCTTTTATATATTTTTTGGTACCGGGGATTGAACTCAGGACCTTGCTCTTGGAAGGCAGGCGTGATGCCACTGAGCTAAATCCCTGGCCCCATAAGGGTAGATTAATAAGCAAGAGGAAGACTCTGAGAAAACTAGGAGGCGATAGCATTTGACGAAAATGGCAAACAATTGTGATGCGAGGGTCAGGAATTCCTCCGGTGGTTGCTTCCCAGCTACTTTCAAAATGAGGGTTAGACATCAAAACAGGAGTGGAGTTAGTGATGGAGGTCCAAAGAGGTCTGTGCCAACGCTCGCTCCTTTCTCAGCAACCATCGATCCTCACTTTACTCTTGGGTAAGCGGACAGCCAGCTGCCGTTCTTCTCCTTTGAATCATGACCACGTTTGTCAGCCACTCTTGCTCTTGTGTGTGGCCATATGTGTTTTCTATTAACGTGATTCAAGTGGAGGAATTTGTTCTTATAGTAGGAAGTGAGCCTTTCTTCTCTTCTGCCCTGTTGGTTTATGGGATGTGGACATGAGGGCTGCACGTTGAGCAGCTAGTTGGAACACGAAGATAAGGGCTACATCCTCGGGATAGAGTAAAAAGTTAGACAAGTTTGGGTGTCTTCCACACCAGCTTTACCTTTTGTTCTCCAGGCTGTTTTTAACACAAGACAGAAGTAAATAAACATCCATCTTATTTTAGGGATGCATTTTTGTTTCTGTTTTTATTTTTGTCTCTGACTTTCACAGCCAAGCTATCTTAACCAATAGAGTTTATACCTACTGCTATAATCTGGTCTTCTGAGCACCCATTATGTGACAAAATATGATAAAAGTCTCTAGTTTCCCAGTTTAGCACTAAAAATGACAAAATACATCATCCACAAAAAATCTACCAAGTTCTTTAAATGTTCAGGATATTTTTCTATGCCCTCCCCACCCCCCAAAAACCTATGGGCTCTCAACCTATCCTCCAACAGATTTTACTTGGAGGGGGGATACACAACTGTAATCTCAGCACTTGGGAGGCTGAGGCAGGAGGATCACAAGTTTGAGTGCTGCATGGGCAACTTAGCAAAAACTTACTTCCAAATAAAGAATTAAAAAAGGACTGGGGATGTAGCTCAATGGTAGAATGACCTAGGCTCAATTCCCAGTACCATACACCTACACACCCTAAAACAACAACAGAAAAGCTCATCAATAAATAATATATAGAATCATTTAGTAAGCGAATAGAAGGAATACAAGTCATAATATAGGAGGCAAGATAGCAAACACTTAAAACTGAACTAAGATAAGATACTCAGAGTTCAACTTCAATTTTAAAAAAATGAGTAGTTTTGGATTTAATTCTATCCCAAATATTGCGTAGTTATAATTTAAAATTATATTTAGTTAAATGCTTATGTTTTAAGAATTATTTGTTGTTTGTCTGAAATTCAAAACTCAAATTCAAATGCAAGTACTGAATGCCAATTGTTCCAAATTTTGTATAGGATATATTTCTTCAAAAATTACTTATTGAGGCCCAGGGATTTAGCTCAGTGGTTCTACTGCCTATCTCGCAAGTGCAAGGTCCCGAGTTCGATCTCTGATAACCCCTGCAAAAAATTACTTATTGATTATTCTGAAATTCAGATTGAACCAGGGCACCTGTGTTTTCATTTGCTAAATCTTGACACCCCTTTCTCTCGCTATAAGACTCTGGGCTGTTTTCCAGTGGGAGTGGTGCTGAGCTACAGGGTGAGTGGTCAGAGAGAGGGATGGGCTGTCCTCAACACTTAGTGCACAGTAACTGGTTGGATCCTGGCCAGAGCACCAGATAAATGGGACTTATTTTCTTAGTGTCAGTTTTACTCAATGAAAGAGGCGTGTAAAGTAATATACTAAACCCTGAGTGGAATGCAAATTAAAGCGGGTGTTCTCAACCTTGGCCTGTGGTATTTGAGCTGGACAGTCTTGCAGCAGGAGGTGTCCTGTATATTATAGGATGTGCACCGGCACCTCGGGCCTCCCACATGCACCTTTCCAGTTGTAACAACCAAAAATGTCTCTAGACATTGTCTCTAGGGAGTTGGGAAAAATTACACTTGCCTAAAACTACTGATAGAAGGAGTCACACTTTAAAAGTGCTTTGTGATTGTGCTGGGCCACATGTTCATTCCCTTGAATACTGAGGTTCTTTGGTGGGCAGTTTTGCCCAAAGAGGAGGATTCTGATGAGAACAAAAATAAGCACCTTAGTGCCAGTCTAAGCCAAGATTGTACTTTCCTTACTAATCTATTAGTTTTTTTTTCCTCTAATTTTCCAGATTGCAAACTCCTTGAACCAAGCTAAATCCATCTCCCCAAACACCTCGAGCTAGCACATAACATGTAACTCACGGATATGAACTGAATTGTGGTTTCAGGTTCAGGTTTCAAGACTCCCAGGGATCAGTTATTGCACCAGTGGTGGGGAGCTGGGAAGGTGGTTGGAGGCAGAATGGCCTTTGAAATGACTTTAGGGAGACTTAAAATGAGGGCAACACAATCAACATCAGCAACGTACAGGATTAATTTCAAGAATAGAACTTTAAACTTGAAAGGAGTCTTGCAAATAGATTCCTCAGAGGCTTCAGCACAGCTATTTGGGGTCACAGACCATGGTCTTGCTTCTTATTTTCACTAGCAAACTCCCAGCCTCCTCACTTGTCAAAGCAATATTCTGTGGTAGCTGTGCACCTGCATGGTTGCACTGAACCTCAGTTACAGCTGCCTAAGGCCTGTATTTGTAATCTGCTGCCCACTGGGTTCTCCTGGCAATACAGGCTCTCTTATGAGCATATTCTTGCAGGCCAGTATAGCACGCCAGTGAGGAAAGAACTTCTGATGCCACCAGGTGACAAGGGAACCCAAGAGAGGGTTGCTGCTTCTAAGTGGTATGAAGAGCCAAGCTGAAGGAAACTGAGTGGTGGAAAGAGAAGACTGTACATCTTGATATCTACGTCCACAGGTGTCTTTCAATGTGGTACTTATTTCTGTATACCTTGCTTCTTTAAGAATGGTTTCCATAAAGATAATAGGCATAAAGAGTGGATTTTGCAGGCAAAAAACATCATGTCTGGCAACAATTCCTCTGGCTCAAATGTTTCCACATTCTTTCCTTGTATCAATTTTTTTCTCAACCTCATTCTTCTAGTGTCTATTCTTTCTGTCCACACTTCTTGATTCCCGTCCATTCTTTGCTTGCTCTCCGTGTCTCTTTGCATCTCTGCCTCTCTCACTGCCTCTGTCCCCCCTCACTCTCACTCTGGCTCTAGCTTCTTTCATTTGTTTATTTTATATTTTTCCTTTCGGTACCAGGGATCAAAATCGGGTCCTTGCGTTTGCAAGGCAGGCAGCAGAACCACTGAACCACTGAGCTAAATCACCAGCCCCCGTCTAGCTCTCTCTCGCTCTGTCTCTCTCAGACTCTCCAGACCAGAAGGATGTCTGGGTGGTCTGGACCGCTGCTGTTTCTTGCCCATCTTGCTGTCTGATGTTCTTCCACGGCTGTGACCCTGAGGCTGGTCTCCTCGGGTCTTAGAACAATCAAGCCATGTCTTCTAAGGACCGCTAACTCCTTTTGCATCTCAGTCCTGTAGTAGATATGGTTCACATTTTTTCTCATTGCAGCTCCTCCAGAAACCAGTACGACTTGGACAGAGTTGGTCCTCAGAGAAAACTCCATTCTATTTCTACCTAAGGTGATGGGAAACGGGAAGGACTCCAAAGGGTCAAGGCAGTAAATCAAGAACATGAAGGGCAAGAGAAATGAGGACCTTATCCCTGGGGATGGGAGGGTAAAACACAGAGGAGACTGGCTATAAATCAACCAGTCTTCAGAAGTTTGTCTATAAACAAGCATGTGATTCTTGATATGAATGGTGTTGTGTATGTACATGCATTCGAAGACAAAATACTAGGAAAGATAATAAATATTGACAGTATAGATAATGGTAAACTAATAAAGATAAATTATGAAATTTGGCTTTCCTCCATAAGGGTAATCATAATTATAGCCATAGATATGAAGTACTTCATCTCTTTGCCTTCTTACTGTGCGCCATGACAAATAATAAGCATATTATTGATGACACAGTTTTGTTCCATACTTTTTTTAATGACAACACTGAACTCACAGTACAGGACCTAAAAAATTAGACATAAAAGGCCTTTATAGTTCTCTTTATCTTCCTCTTGTCAAAATTTGCTTACCTTACTCACTGGGTGTTGCCATTAGCATGGAGTACTGGGCCACCAACTTACAAGTTAGAAAAGACTATAACGCATTCTTATATATCTCTTATACAACAAGAGAACCGAAAGCGAAACCTGTAGTTTCCAGTAGTTGGCGCTATGGCCTCCAGTTTTTTTATTGAAGAAGTATCCGTAAATTTTACCATTTGCACTGAAATCCCTTTTGAGTAGATGAAGATATTCCTTAGTCTTTTTGCAATGGGACAAGGATACCT
The DNA here is from genome assembly GCF_012274545.1 of Fukomys damarensis. Classification (NCBI taxonomy): domain Eukaryota; kingdom Metazoa; phylum Chordata; class Mammalia; order Rodentia; family Bathyergidae; genus Fukomys; species Fukomys damarensis. The sequence continues at coordinate 26,753,413 of NW_022900943.1, read as the reverse complement.
ATTTTGTGACTAGCTCATATGGTGCAAAAAGATTGAATTCAGTCTTTTCCGTACCACTGAGGTTACAACAATACTGGCAGGCCCAGGAGGGCATTGTCTTAGCAGAGCTTCAGTTCTACTCGCAGGGAAAAAAGAGCTAAGGTTACATTGAATTCAATTTATACACAGATCTCCTCCTTATTTCCGTTTAGTTCTTTTTCTCCAGCCACCCAGTCCCCTTCTCTCTCTCTTTCCCTCCCTCCCTCTCTTCCTTACATCTTCTCTCTCTCTCTTTTCTTTTCTTTTTAAAGTGGAAGTCTTACTTAATGCTGCCTACAGGTCCTACTGTTGCCTACTTGTAAGGTAGTATCAAATGCCTCAAGAATTGCAGGCATGTGTTACAGAGCAGGGTACCTTGGTAAGTAAGATATGGCCCTGGCCTTTGTAATCTTTTGATCAATTTATAACATGCAAGTATTAATTAATATTTTCCATGTATGGGCACTCTTGTGAGAATATAAAAATTTCATCCAAGCCCCCCTTGGCCTCCAGCTCCATTTCCTATGAAGCACTACTTTCAGATCCTGTTGGTGGCCTTCCCAACAACCATTGCTCCATTACCCCTTGCTGCTGGAATCCCAGCTTTGTTGGGTCAATGTAGCAACTGATGATTGGTTTAAACCCGTCACGAAAATTTCATTTTCCTTTGCAATGCAGACTGTGCCATTGTAGCCCAATTTTCAAAAAGGAGTAGTCTGGATGGGGCTTTTGAGAAACCATTTGCTTCCTGAAAAAGCAGTAATGTGAAGGGAAGTATATTAGTGAGCAGTGTTGTTCCCTGTCCTCCAAAATGGGAGTGCATTTACGAGCCATGGCATATGGAACGGTGCTGGCAATCCTCAGACCATGCATAGATATGGGAGGCCACATGCTGAGAAGAGAGGAGCAAAGAAATCACTGAAAAAATCTGGGTCTCTAAGGGCATTTAAGCTTCTAAATGATCCTTGAAATTTCTACATTCAGATTTTTTGCTAAATATATTGTGAGTGTCTTTATGGTCCACTGAGGTTTCTTGCAGCCCAAAGCCCTCTAAACTAATATAGCTTTGGAATCTTCTTGCTAGTGAACCTTACTGACATTGTGCTATCAAATGTTGTCCCAATGAATCAGGCATGTTATCATTTTTCATTGTTCTATAGCAGAATCTAGGAACTATAGGCTTTCTGGGCCAAACCGGGCCTGTTTGGAGATGGCCTCCTGAGTTTTGAATGGTTTTTACAATTTTTAATGATTAAATAGAAATGAGAAGAATAATCTCTTGCATCTATGAAAGTGATATGATATTCTAATGTCAGTGCCCATAAATAAAGATTCATGGGAATTCAGCTGTGTTTTAATTTATATACTGATGAAGGCTGCTTTCATGCCACATTGAGCATTTGCAATGCAACAAGTAGACTGCAAAACCTTTACTCTCTGGCCCTTTCGAGAAAGAATTTTCCTGCCTCTCGTCTACCACATGAATCTGCATTGTGGCGAAGGTCATCTTGGCTATAGTTTAGATATGGTATTCCTCCCTCAACAGTCTTGACCGTGTGGCTTCCTGCACTATAACTGACCTGCCTCTAATCTTTGAATTCCTCACATTTGTTAATTAGTGTAGTGACTTTATAAACCACTTTTACAAATATCAGTTCATTTGATCTAAAAAATTATTTGAGAATAAGAAGGTCATGATGAAGATGATAATGATTTTATAAAGAGGTCACTGAGCCCGGGGGAGCAGCTCATATCAAATACTTTGATTAGAGTCAAATATTCAAAATTTTACTCAGTTTCTTATGAGTCTTTTGAATTTTCTGAGCCTCGGATTATTTTCTTTCACGCATGGATACAATTCATGATGTGTTCTGCATTAAACTTTTATTTTTGGTCCGTGTATAAATTTACTAAGACAAAGCAGTTGGCTCTGAGAGACAGTATTATGAAGATAAATACTTGTTCAGGGAGGAATAGGAAAGCATCTTGAAATCTCCATTTCTTATTCTGGAACTAGCAAAGCAGTTAGGAAACTGTTTGCCTCAAAAATTTCCTAAGAAAAAGAGGAAGAGAGAAAGAAGAATAAGACTGACAAGAGAAAAAAAAAAAAATAGAGGTGACACTTTCACTCAACTCCTTGGCCCTGAAAACTCTTTTTTCTCACCCAAACTACCTCTCTGTCCACCGCTGGCTCTCTCCTAACTCCCACAGCACAGCTTGAAATTGCGTATTTCCATCACCTATACGTGCTAACCGAAGTTGAGTAATGAGTGTCTGGAAGGTTTGCACAAGGTTATTAAAAGTTCCTTAATCTGCCACCAACTTCTCTTTTAATATTGTTTGTAGATTTCCTAAAGCACAGGAATAAATTCCCTTGACCCTCTTACTCATTAACTTGGAGAATATGGCAGAAAATCAAAGGTACAGGGCTGTTAGGGTATTTGGTCCCTTTTAATAAGCACATGACTGCAGCCAGCGCTGAGAAGATAAGGCTATCTCTGCTGTTGATCAAAAAGACAAGAAAGGCGGGAAGACAGCAGTGGATACATCATTATGCAGATCGTGGTTAGAAACCCTTGCCTCTCAATTCATTTTCCTGATAGTATCTTTTAATTAGAAGACATTTTAATAAAAAAATGACAGCGTCAGAATATCTCTATATGAAGGACTTTGTGTTGACAATCTGATGGGGTGACAAGGGATTTATTGTAAAGATGTGTGCATAGCATGCACAGTCCTCACAGTTGTATTATATGAAGAAAATAGAAAGAAGTGAATTTTAAAGCAAAAGAACATGATTTGTTTCTGAATTCTATCACTCCCATTCTGTGACTAGTTGGACAAGCATTCAATTTCTTTGGGATCCAATTCTCTCATTTATAAATTGAAAATAACACCACAAATAAAACGTATCTATTTAAATAAAATAATCCTTTCAATAAGACTTTGAACCACTATCTCCATTTTACAGATAAGAAAAGTGAAATTTGGAGTTTAGTTACTGTGCCAAGGGATATGTGGCCAGATTACTGTAATTCAGGTACTCTGGAGCCTGTAATACAGGACTTGGGTGCGGTATAGTGAAATAATTTGTTTGTTTGTTTGTTTGTTTTTTTGAGACAGGGTCTCACTATGCAGTTGAGACTGATCTGGAATTCACTATGTAGCCCAGGCTGGTCTCGAACTCCCAGCAATCCTCCTGCCTCAGCCTGCGAGTGCTGGGATTACAGGCGTGTGCCACCACACCTGACTTAGTGAAATAATTTAAAAGTGCTTTTCTGCACCCAAATTGCCAAGCTGTAGACTTTTGCATAAGTACCATCTATAGAATTCTGCCCCAGATGTTAAAAGACAAGGTGGTTTCAAAAGCATGTTCTAAACATATTCATACTTTGGGGACCGAGTGAAGGAAAGTCTGTGTGTTCTTTTAAATGTGTAGTAAAGAATAAATAGAACATGTCCTCTTGGTTTATTTAGTTTTCAAATAATTGCAGGGCAATTTGCAGTTAAAAACTGCTTGCATTTTTAAGTCTTCAAAGCAGTGCGTGATCCAATCAGGTCAAAAACTGCAAGAAGCCAAACAATGCAAATGTGCCTACACTCCTTGTTTACTAAAGATGCCCACAGAGGCTGATCATGTGCATGTCCCTGGGTAGTTAAAGAAAAATAAATACATCTAGAGGAAACCAGTTGGAAGATCACTCTGAGGCAGGCAAGTATGTACAGTCTGCAACTGTCACTTTTGCCTCTGTTGTTTTAATTGTAATTGGGAGAAGGAGTTGCAATTTATTGTTTCTTTTCTTTTCTTTTTTTTTTCTTCCTCTGGAATTTCTCTCCTTTTTCCCTAAAGGGCAGTTTACTGCTGAGGAACCTCATTTTCTTTGAGTCATACAGGCCTTTCATGGCCCTTGGTGGAAACTCCTGTATATTCACAAAATGCTCTGGCTTCTCACCGTCCATTTGGGTGTCAGCAGGGCAACTGGATTCAGACAAAAGGTCAAGCAGGCCACAGAGAGCTCAGCCCTAAGCATTTTATTTCTTATTCACACCAAATTCATTGGTTGCTGCCCCAGAACAAGGATAATAGCTGCAGTGTGTGAGCTTGCCAAGTACAAACAATGCTGCCCTGTGAAGAATAAAAGTAAAAATTAACTTTCTGCAGGCTCTGTTATTCAGAATTTTTCATCAAACACTTGGAACAAATTGTATTTTTGTGTTATCACGTGTTCCTTTCCCCACCATTTTAATTCATAGAGAGTCTGTAAGTGCAGAAGGTTTGCATCTAATAAGGCATTAGGGATTACTTAGAGCCAGTGGATGGAAAGGGACAATATAAGGCACTTAGTAGGTCCTCAGAGTTCATGGTTATCACTGCACAGTCCTATAGCCTCTTCTATTTGCAGGGGGGTAAACTGAGGCCTAGAGAGGCAGTTCATCAATAAAGGTTGCAGACTGGACATTGTAAGTGTCCCCAGATCTGCATCTTTTATCGGCATCATATCTGTGCTATAGTTTTCACCCATAGGTCTTTTGCTTTACATTTATTCTCTGTAGCTGCGGAATAAGAATCACTTTGTGACCGAAATGAGCTGGGAAAAAGGAGTAAGTGTGTCTGTCATTGCCGCTCATCATTACACTGCTATGAAACCATGCCACAAATACCAGGGAGTACTCCTGATGCGTAGGAGAAAACAACAGGTAAGGCCATGGAGTCTGGTGTCCCAAAGATCGCAGTACAGCCACTTCCTCTTAGCTTCACACCTATGGTGTGTTGTTGAACATCGCTGCTCCCGAAAGGGGGAACATGAAGGACTCCACCACAGGGCAAAGGGAGGACCCACTGAGGGAACACAGAAAGCGCTTAGCATACCGTCTACCCTCTGTCTGCAGATCCCACCAACCATGGAGTCAAAATATTTGAAAACAATTGTGTCTGTACTGAATGTACACAGGCTTTTTTCTTGTTATCACTCTTTAAATAATATATTTAGCAACTACCTGCGGGCATTTATATCGTAGTAGGTGTTACAAGAAGTCTTCAGGAGACTTAAAGTGTATGGGACATGAGCAGATTATAGAGTCATGACACTGTACAAGAAGAACTTGGGCGTCGTCAGATTTTGGCATCGATGGGGCACCTGGGTCCAAACTCTCGTGGATATAGAGGGACGACTAGATGTGAAGACTGCAAAATGAGAATGCAGGAGATTTGTTCTGCTCTCTACATCATGCTCCGTTTCTCCAGCTTCTCTGTCGTTTTTAGTTCTCCTGTCAACTCCCTCTGGATTTTGGAGGTCTGTTTCTTTTTTCTCGTCCAGGTGACTTGGTTCTAGGTCCCAGAGAGGCTGTATTTTGCTTTCGGTCTCTACTGCACCATTTTTAGTTCCACTTTTGTTTTTAAGAAAGCATAATGGTAGTGGAATTTATTGGCTCATGCAACTGAGAAACCCAAGATTTAGACGTGACTGGATCTCAGTGTTCAAATGGTGCCATTAGGATCTGGCATCTTTCTTTATATCTCTTGGCTTTTTAAAAATTCTGTATGTTCATTTCTATTTTGTGCATCCTGTTTATGGCCATTGAAGCCAACATCCACTCGGGCCAACATCCTCACAGCCTCCAGTCTAGCAGAGCTGCAGACTTCTTCCCAGGTTGTTTCAGCAAAATCCCAGGATTGATTTGGCTGTGATTAGGGCTTTGGCCACCGCTGATCCATCTCAGAGACCCAGGTCATGGCAGTGTTTATGTTTCATGCCTGCCCCGGGAGCCAGGTGAGGAGTCAGCCTACATAGACCAAGAGTATAAGAAAGGTGATTGATTATATAGGAAAAAATATAAGTTCTGTTGTGAAAAGATGTACTTTGGACAGACAAAAATGTCGGGAGCAGGAATAGTGGTAGACATGTCCCAAATGGGTACCATGTGTATATTTTGTTTCCCTTCACAATCAGTTTTCCATTTCGAAATAAATGACTCTCCAATTTCTCTGCTTCTGTGGGATCCTAATCTTCCCAGCTGTCAGACCTTCAGCATTTATTGCTATCGCCGTTTCAATTGTTCACTAGCAGACCTTGTTTAGAGTAGAAAGATTCCTAGCTAGTCAATAATCCCAGCTTGGCCATTAAGCATTTATGTCTCATGTTGTGATCATTATATATAATTATGAAGCTTGAGGGAGCAAAAACTAGTAATTTTCCTGCCCATGTTTAGAATGGGGTGAGGGGAGAACTAGTGCTCAGGCAGAGGGAGGATCTATCTAACCTCGTCAGATTTATCCAATAAGGTATAGGTATAGGTATACGAACTCACACTCTCAGCTATAGGACCTCTCTGCGGGTGGCAGAGCCTGTCCCACTGTACTCACTCCACAAATGGACTGAAATGGATCCCTTCCAGCCAGGCAAATCTTGAAGGGAAAACGAAAGTATGAGGAGTTGGACTGTAAATTCTCAACTACTCCCAAGCTTAATATTATTCTAATTTGCCCTAGAGAGATCCTAGAATTATTCTAATTCTCCCTCTCTCTCTCATACGGAGCCCTACTGACAGTTCGGATCAGATTATTCTTTTGTTGTGCTGTGTATTTTAAGGTATTTAGAAGCATTTTTATCTACTCACTAGATGCTAATAGCATCCTTCCTATGGCCTAGTGGTGCCAATGTTTCCTGATAACTGCCAAAACAAAAATGACTTCTTATTGAGAAACTCTGCCCTAGATTAAAGAGAGATAGCCAGATATTATTTCACTAGAGTTTCCCACATAGAGGGACACATCAGAAGTAGGGGTCATATAGAGTGGCCAGAAGTAAGTAAAACCAAACCTACATTATGTCTTCATGGAAACATTGCTGTCCCCAATGGGCAACTGTTAGTACTGGTATGGAAGTAAGGAAGTAGAAGAGAAAATTCACCAAATATTTATTCAATACGTGGCAATGCTCTTACTGGCTTGTAAGAGGGGAGAAGTAGGGAAAGGGAGCAAGAGAAAAAGAAAATAAAAGAATGCACTTAAAATGGAATAAGAAGGTAAATCTTTTTTTTTTTTTTTTTTTTTTTTTGGTACCAGGGATTGAACTCGGGTCCTTGCGCTTGCAAGGCAGGCCACCGAACTGCTGAGCTAAATCCCTGGCCCAAGAAGGTAAATCTTTTTTTTTTTTTTGGTACCAGGGATTGAACTCGGGTCCTTGCGCTTGCAAGGCAGGCCACCGAACTGCTGAGCTAAATCCCTGGCCCAAGAAGGTAAATCTTTTTTTTTTTTTTGGTACCAGGGATTGAACTCGGGTCCTTGCGCTTGCAAGGCAGGCCACCGAACTGCTGAGCTAAATCCCTGGCCCAAGAAGGTAAATCTTTTTTTTTTTTTTGGTACCAGGGATTGAACTCGGGTCCTTGCGCTTGCAAGGCAGGCCACCGAACTGCTGAGCTAAATCCCTGGCCCAAGAAGGTAAATCTTATGTCAGGTATTCGTCTTACTCAAAACCAAAACAAAACAGCAAAGGTAAGTATGGTTACTTTTTGAGGTGATGGATAGTTTTATTACTTTGATTGCAGTAATAATGGATACTACCATTGGGTATATACATATGTTGCAACTCATCAAATTGTATACATTAAATATGTACAGTTATTTGTATGTTGACTATGCTTCAAAAAAGTTATAAGAATACATAATAATGGGCTCTTTGGTAATAACTAGGGGTTTTGAGAAATAAATGACTGTAATATCTATTTGCCAGTAACTTAAAGTAAATAACAGAGCTAAGACTATCATGAACTCTATATGGAACCAGAAAATAAGATTCAGGAAACTCTTCAGAAAAATGTGCCAACCATTGGCAAAATGATGAGTTGAGAAAGTTCTAAACCTCAAAGTTTGAAATAATAGTTAATTTGATGATGTTTTGTTATGACTGAGAGATGTATGATTCTCAACAGAAATGCCTGTGTTAATATTTGGGAACTCACGAGTTTGGGAACTCCAAAGGTCTTTGCCTGAATGTCAAGAGCCCACATAGTGATCCCTATATTTTCACTGATTTACTACTGCTGTTATTTTCCCCTCACATTTGTTTATGTTGCTTTAATTCAGGGTTCAAAGAATTTTACAGAAAAACATTGATTAAACCCCAATAAAACTTAGTATTAGGAAAAAATGTAAGATAAAAGAGATACTATATAATTCCAGTTGTCCACGGAATATTTTCTTTAAGTCACAAAGTATTCTGTGACTTGCTACTTCTAGCAACTTCTGGAGTCTGGAGTCCCTGGCAAGGCGGAAGACTTTTGTTGTTCTAGGAAAAATATTGGCATTATCTTGAGGCCTGCCAGCTGAGGGAAAATGAATATCCATGGATTCTGTGACCTTTTCTTTTTAATCTACAAACCCTTAACACTCCTTTCTATAGCCTTTGTCACTGTTTGGGAAAAGTAATGTGGAGATGGTAAAAATAGTAATAATTATACCTTGTATTTGAGGTGAGGTATTAACTTTGGAAAGTGCTTTTGTATTTATTTGAGGTTCTAATTACCTAGGAAAGGGTATTATAATCTTCGTTTCCTATGTGAAGAATTGACAGACGTGTCAGAGAAGTCTGGGAGGTCACCGAGCTATCATAGAACTTGTATCTTCCAAGACCTGCTTCTTCCATTATTCCTTCAATCAGCATTTTCGAGTGCCTCAAGGTCTGGTAAACCAAATTTAAGTTTCACGGAAACCTGAATCATGTATGGCTCAGAGCATTGGCTAAGCGCTCCCTGGTGAGGCCCCTGATTAGAGCGCTGTGGGTGAAATGGGGCTGCCCCAAGATAGTTGATCAGAAGGAGACATCTTGTGTACATACACGCGAACACTTAATAATCCCTGAATTCTATAAAGATTTTCTAGGTGTATGCTGTGTCCCAATTCCTAAGTATCTCCAAAACACCACCACAACCTTCAGCCTCTTCATAACTATGGAAAAGAGTCTTAATCCAAAATCTGAATACCTGATACTTAAAAATAGGTAGCTTACTGTCATAGTTCATTTTGTATTGCTGGAACAGAATACCTTAAGCGGAATAACTCCTTAAGCAAAGAGGTTTACTTGGCTCGTGATTCTGGTGGCTTTGGGATCCAGACAGTATGTGGCTGATGTCCCAGTGAGACCTTCTTGGCTGTGTCCTGAAAGAGCAGAAAACTGGAAAGGGAAACAGCCATGGCAGAAAGGGGCCTGGTGCATGGCATGGCCTTGCTTTGCAACAATTTCCTTTCAAGAGAATTAACTCTACGAGATCAACATTCATTCACTCATGAAAGCATATTTTCTATGACCTAATAACCTCCCAACACCCTCACGCTGGAATCAAGCCTTGGCACTTTTGGGGACCTGAAACCTTTGGGGACTAAGCCATAGTACTTACTTTGAAGCTGATAAAATCCCTAAATCTCACAGGCATCTGCCTCTGCAGACTAACAGCACAGAAAATATCTATTTGCATATGGTGTTACATTCTTTATTATTTGTTATAGTGAATAATTTCTTATATTCCAGCTATTCAAGAAAAAGGAAACGATTAAGTCATTGTTTTTATTTATTGCCCTGGCACCTCCACCAGAAAAAAAAAAAAAAAGGCATTGTTTTTCAAAGTGTGCTCTGCAGAACAATAATGTTGTACAAGGCTTATGGTAAAAATGGTTCCATGTTTAACTAAGTTTGAGAAAAGAGCACACGGAGCTCCTGTCCTGGACTTCATGGTACATAATAGTATACATAATAGCACTGTTTTATAACAACATGCAAAATTGTGACATTGCGAACTTTCCAACTAGGCAGAGTTATAAAGTGACGTTACGAACCTCTCCCATCTATCTACTCTTGGACCTTGGTTCCTGAGCTAACACCTTAATATTTTAAGAAGTTAGTGTCAGGATAAAATTTAATCCACTTGGAAAAAGTATGCAATCCTTAAATTTCACTTTTCATAGATGATGAATAAGAACAACAATGATATGATGTCACAGAAAATGGGAGGAAAAATTTGTATTTTTAATAAATAATTATAATTATTTAGAGATGCAAAATAAAGAGAGAGGCACGAGGAAGGCAAAGGCACAAACCAGCACTTTTATGATACTTGTGGGTGGCATTTTGGACATTTTATTGGCATCATTTTCTCTATTTTATGAAATTTATGCAAGATGGTTATATTATTGTATTGGTAATATTTAATATAAGAATAAAACAAAAATGAAGCATAAATATGTCTTGTTGAAGCTCAAAATACAGTATCTTGATGTTAATATACCTCAATATCTATGAATAACAAATTTATAGGCTAAAAACTGAAAATACCTGTACAAATATATATGATCCATGATTTTGTGTATCCTTGCTTAAAGACCAGCTGACTTCAACTGATGACACGGTGTGTAAATAAGGACATGCTATAAGTTGATCTGAGCAATGTTTTGTTAACCCACTTAAGAGGCTATGCTTTTATGTGTATTTTATTCTCGCTCATTTCCCCTTTCCTCCTCCTCTTCTATATCCATCTCTTTTCCCACCTCTTTTAGAATCAGTAAGCATTTGTTACCAAATGCCTACCCCATGCCCTTCCCTTTGGAATCCCTTCAACTGTACTTATTCAGCTCCTTGGAAATGTACAGCCTTTGTTTTAACTTTGCACATGCTTAGGACTTATAACAGAAAGAGACAAGAACCAAGATGTTTGCTTTCTCTAGTGAGAGAATATAAAACAAGAAGACAATCCAAAGGAAGCCATAGTGAGATCATCAGAAGATAAACATTTCACAAGAGGAATGATAACCACTATTATGAGAAGCAAATGCAGCTTTTTTTCTTGGCCATAGTACTTTAAAACAGTCTCTGAAAACATCCCGTTATCCCTCAGCTAGCAGACACACATCTTCCAATATTTGACAAATACCATCTTGAATCTTTCTTAGTGCAGGTGGTGCTAACTATGTCATGCTGTTACTCTCTTCTCAGTGAAAGTCACATTTCTTTTTCAAATTTCTTCTGCAATGCAGAAGAAAGCCTTAACAGATGGATTAGGATAAAGGAAATGGTACATAATGAAGCACATTTGAAACCCTAGCATGCAAATCAATATATAAACATACGTAGTCCTCTTGCTTATTAGCGCTTAGTGAATTTGAGGGCTTGGGAGACTCAAGAGGCCAGGATCCTGCTCTGTGTGAGAAGCCTGCTCTCTGTGGCTGTGTGTTTCTTCTTCAGAATGACTCCCTTCCACCATCACTGGCCCGCCAGGAATGCATTGGAACCTCCTAGGCAAAGCCCTCTGAGAACTTGTAAGATATCAAGGACAAAATTTTCATTTTCTGGAGCTCTAGGGAAAAATCTCTGCCAAGCATTATTTCTTCCTCCTCACAAATATGACAGTGAATGAGTTAAAGTGAGTTGGCCAAAGTCACAGAGTTTATCCGCAGTCTAAAGCCAAATGCCAAAATGGAAATTGCTCATTCAACTACATTGAATTACACTAAAGCACATTGTTAATGTTTTCCTCCTAAAGGTTTACAGCATGCAACCCCTGATGGTTATTTTTCTCCCAGCTCAACCTCAAGGTAAGTGAACTAGAAACTTTCCTGTATAAAACAGCACAGAAGGTCAAATCTTCAGACATTTCATCTGTGTTCCTAGCTTCAGGTTACCAGATTAGAAGTTTGACATGTTGGATTTAAATACTAGATGAGATTGTCATTACCAAACCTATCTGAGGTGTAACCTTGCATTTTAGTGTTAATAGGGCTAACTTTTAGGTGGGAGCAGCTGCTTAATGAGTCAGTTTGTCGAAACCCACAGCTTCTAATGTTAGCCAGTGGACTAGTGTTTTCATATACCTACTGCTTGCACAGTATTTTATTCTTAGTCCAACTGGGTAGGAAAATGTGTACATATGCATTCTTAATGAGAGTAGAAAAAGAGACTCTCCACAACTGACAAAACTGTGATTAGCTATCATCAGGTGTTTTTGTTCTAGGTTTGTTTTGTATTCTCAGGATCGAACCAAGGGCCACTTACTACTGCGTTAGTCCCTAGCCCTATTTATTTATTTATTTATTTATTATTTTTTGTTTTGAGACAAGTTCTTGCTAAGTTGTTCAGGCTGGCCTTGGATTTGTGATCTTCCTGCTTTACCCACCTGCACAGCTGGAATTATAGGTGTGCGCCACCATTCCCAGTTCATCTTCAGTTCTTTAATCTTTGGGTTTTCACAGGTAAATGAATTCTGTTACTTTCTTTGATATCACTTTTGCATCAAAATTTTATAACTGCTTAGCCAGGCATGGGGGCGCATGCCTGTAATCCCAGCACTCAGGAGCCTGAGGCAGGAGGATTGCTGTGAGTTCGAGACCAGTCTGGGCTACGTAGTGAGTTCCAGGTTAGTCTCAACGACATAGTGAGACCCTGTCTCAAAAAAAAAAAAAGAAAAAAAAAGAAATTTTATAACTGCTTAAACAGTTTTGTTTTGTTTTATTCCATTTTGTAACAGCATCACGGAAGGCTAGTGCTTTTATCTAACTGCAACACATGAAACAGTCTCTAATCAACAGTGAAGCAGATGCTTTTCACTTTCTTTTTATTTGAAGTTACCCAAAATAAAAAATATTGATGATAATGCACATACACACACAAATAATGGCTTTCAAGAAACGATTTTCATGTCACATAAGCACATTGCTGAAGGTAATTCTTGTTGTATATGATACCATTAACATACAAAAAGCTGAAAAGTGTTAGGAGATCATTTATGGATTACCATCCAAAGAGCTTGGGAGAGGTGTATGGAGAAAATAACATGTTAGCGATGCACCATTAAAAAATGTGAGTCTCTTTCATTCTTACCCCTCAACAAAATCTGCATATCAGGCAAAGCTAGTAAGATGTTTAAACACACACACATGCACACACACACACACAATGACTTCCTGCTTCTTCTTTGTTTTCCTAAGAATGCTAAGGAAATCTGAAACCAACATGGAAAGGCCCTGTATAATTTTACCAGACTCATAGCCTCTGTTTCTCAGCTACTAAGCCACTCATTTCTTTCACCCTACATCTATAGTAGTACTTGATTGAAGAATTACTTTAGGCATGCTGTGGAGAGATTGCGCCCCCACCCCTGGAAGTTAGTGTTAAGATGGGGCACCTGGGCTGGCCCTTCTTTGCATGTCTGTATAACTGTCTTCTTTTCATGCTTTGGTTCTGGAAGCTTCATGTTGCATGTTTGAAAACCAAATAAGAGCATTTGGGGAGGTGTCAGAAGAAAAGTTGGTGGTTGTGATATGGCTCTTCAGGAATGGTAGGAGAAGAGCAGTGGGATTTTGTATACTCTAGTCATTGGGATATTTTATGAACAGAAGCAAAACGTTTTCATTTAGGCAGTGGGGAAGTGGAAGTCAAGTAAGCCCAGCACTGCTGCAGAGCGGGTCGTTCCTGCGGATAGTGTTGTCCCAGTGGAAACTCTAGTCTGGAGAGTAAAGTGTTACTAATGTATCAGTAACTCTTTGGGAAAAAGTGCGCACTTGTGTTATTGAAGTTGTTGTATCTTACTCAAGGAACCTAGTGAACACCAACCAAATACTCGTTAATGTTACTAAGTTTCCATTAGTGTTTATGAAACCAGGGCTCGACAGGCCACCAAAGAGTAGATAACAGAACACAGGACTTAAGAGAATGGATTTCAAAGTCTGAAAACCCTGAGGTGGAATCCTGGTGCCAAGTCATTTATTGAACTTTTCTGAGATGTAGTTTTGATAGGTGAGGCTTTCCCAGGGCAGGACCCATCACAGATGTTTCAGTCCCTTGCAGAAAGTAGCTTTTGATTTGCCTATAACCTACACACGTCTTCTTGTATATATAAATCGTCCCTAGAGGACTTATACCTAATGCATGTAAATGCTATGTAAACTGCTATTATAATGTATTGTTTAGGGAATAATGACAAGCAAAAGTCTGTACTTGTTCAGGGAAGATCTAACTTTTGTAGGCACAACTGTGTGTTATACAATGAGCTTGGCTAAATCCATTCATATGGAACTTGGGGATTCCTATCCCCACAGGATACAAAGAGCCACATATACTTTTCCCCATGCGAAAAACGTCAGCCTGATAGATACTAGAAAAGCATAGTGACATCCTAGGAAGTGATGAGTTTCAAATATAAGCGACCTTTTAAACATGTGCTTTATTGAATTAAAAGTTTAAGTACTTCCATTTTAAAATAATAGATATTTACCAACAACTTTTAAAATTCTTGAATAATTGACAGTTGAATTCTATGAGCCCGGAATGGATGCCCACATTCCATTGGTAGAGTCAAATGCAAATTGCCTGTTTTGTCCAGGAATCTGTTGTCAATAGGAGCATCACTGTTGGCTGCCCAGAAAGGAGGCTTATTAGGCCTGGCTCACATATGTTAATACTTATACAATTAGCTTCTTTGGTTTAAAAACAACAATCCTGTAATTCCCTTAGGCGCTCCTTAAAACCCAAGGTCTGCCAAACCCTACCCAGATGCCAACAGCCAATAATTTATGATGGGATTAGAAACGAGAATGAAGAAAGGTTACTTGTTAATGATGATTGTGGAGACCACACACACTTTGAAAAGAAACATTATGTACAAACGAAAGGACCCCTCAGCCTAAGTTGGAGATAAGAAGAGTCAGCCAGTGTTTCTTCTGTTCTTTGCAGCTTCACCTAGGGGCTTCCTCTGCCTTTTTCCCCCCTTTTTAATCAAAAGCACATCAATGAAATGTCTTAACAAAAATGCTAGCGACTGTGGAGTTCTTGGGAACCAGCAGTTGACAAAGGCTTTACAGTACCGTGTCATGCAGGCTGTTAAAGAAATCCAGCCCTGGTGATAATGTGTATATTCATTCTGTGTAAATGATTAAGTTCAAAAAACCATACAATGAATCATGGCAGCAAGGCCAGACTTGCTTTGATTAACTACACTGGTATAATGAAACCCAACAGAGCAATCACTGAAACATTTAGCTCCAAATGTAAATCTTCTTGAATTCTGAAGAAAAAAAAAAAAAGCATGTTAGGCAACGAGAGGTGGTGTATAATACAGCCATATTTCATATAATGAAAGTGGAGGCAGTTGTAAAGAAAAGGGAATGTTAAAAAGTTGTTATGCTGTGTTTGGCCAGAATGAGTCATTTAAAAAGTGTCAATCATGATAATCCAACATATTTTTAATCTAAAGGTCAATAGAAGCAGTTTCTAAGGTGGTACAATAGTTATGCCAAATATGAAAGCAAGCAGTTATAAGATGATTTCAAGTGTTAATACTGTACCATAATATGTCTTGGAAAATTAATCTCAGCTCTAAATTGAAGAGCATAGATTGATCAAGGTGGAAGAATTTTTAATAAAAGTGTACTGAAATAGCTGGCGACACTGCCATTCCAAAGAAACTGCTCTATGACATTCTCACAGTTCAGAAATGGATCAGTAAAGGCAGTGTTGTGTTTTCTGTGGCGTAGAGTTATTTATTTTATATATATATTTTTTGGTGTGTATGTGGGGGGGGGAGTTGGGACTTTATCTTCCAGTGCCAGTGCCACAGAATGTAAAATCTGTCTTTATAATAACCTGCAAGTCATTTTAATGAAAGCAAGAGAAACATATGCCAATAAAACGAAGTCTGAGCTCTGTGATGGAGTGGATGTCCTTCAGGAATACACAAAACTGGGTACCTTCAGCTTTGTCCTGGAGAGCTTTCAGATGGACCTCAGACATGCTTGGAGCGTGTTGGACACTCACATCTTAGAAATATTCCATGGAGACTAGAGAACAGTAAAATTACATTTTATCTTTGAAGTTTATGGCAACCTGTAGTTTTCCTCATGTGGGAAGCAACCACTGGACTCTTATCTCATGGCCTTCATAGCCATAGGTTAAGTGTGTGAGGAATTTTGTTAAGGCCATAAAACTTTGTGTCGGAGAAAACAGTCTCTAAGCAGTCTGAACCATAGAAAAATCACATATCACAGAAACATTAGGTTTTACGAGAGTTCTTTCTAAAGTTATTCAGTTGCGTGATTTGATCAATGTTCTTATCAAACAGTATGGTGAAGCTTTTTGAGCTTTCATTGATACAAGCAGCTCACTCCCATTGGTTCCTCACCCCTGTTATGGAAGATCTTGAGTTTCTCAACCGTTATAAATTACTGCAGTAATTGTACACCAACACAATAACATTACACAAAAGCTGTCCCAGAACAGGTTATAGACAAACACTGGCATCTTCCCTTCCATTAATCTTCAAAAATCTAAATAACAATTTGTTTCTGTTACTACTACTGTGAATTAAAACCCCTTTATATTTAAAAATACCTTATAAGCGTATAAATATGAACTACTTTTTCTGGTTACCTTTCAAGAGCATAGACTGAGTAATTTTTCAAGTAACAAACATTTATGGAGCTTTAATTGTGTTTCCAGAAGATTTTTGGCACTTCAGTGGAAACAAAAAACAAAAACAAAGATAAAGAAAACATTTTATCTCTTCCCCGAGAGCTGTATCTTTGGGAGAAAATTATTGTACATAGGTTATTATAAATGCTCTGAGAGACAGATCTGTAGTTCTGTGATATTTCTTGTTACTATTCTTTATCTTTCATTTCTGTCTTGACTAAATTCTTAAAATATGTAATTTATCTTTTAAATGTTTGCCTCCTTATGATCATTCCAAGTACCTAAATGTGTACAGAGCAAAATTTATCTATCATGCATTATACAGCTGTGATGTGGATATACATTTTATCCAGTTGTTTTTTATTTTAAATTTTTGTCAACATACAGGTAATACATGCTGATGCAAGAAATATTGGCAAAATCAGTGAAACATGGAAGAAATTAAATGACACAGAACCTTGTCTTACAGAGAAAACCACTGTTAACATTTTGCTGTATATTTTTCTGGTGTTTTAAATGTGTTCACATACATTATACAATTTAAGTATAAATTTGGGATTGTATTATACAGGGTACCCATAAAAATAAGTGAAAAAAGGAGCTAAAAGTGTAGGGAAGGTGGGATGGGTAGGGGAAGAGTAAAAAGGGAAAAGAAAAAAATGTGAGATAATGAAAAGATGAAAATAAAGTGTTTGTAGATGGGGAGGGGAGGAGGGGATGAAGGGAGGGCAGAGGTAAGGGGAAAAAATGAGAATCAAGACTTGTCATGTAGAGGTACAAGATCCCAACAATGAATGTAACTGTACTGTATCCCTAAAATGTACCAATAAACTCAATTAAAGCTGAAAAAAAAAGTGAAAAAGGTAGCTATATTTTCATTAATATTATTAGGCTTGCTGACATTTTCAAAGATACTTTATTTTTCTTACAATTTGTAGATGTCCATCATGGCTGGCAGTGCACCTAATTCGCCAGTTCTAGACTTTTACAGACATCCTATATTTGAATGGTAGATATTTTTTGAAAGTTTCTTTCCCCTGTAACCTAGCAAACCCCAATCCTGGCATGACCATTAAAAGTTCTTAAGTGGGCCATGGTTGCAAACATAGAAATATTTAAACTTACTGTACTAGAAAAGAAACATTTCCGGAACACCCTAGATTGTTTTTCCAAAAGGTCATTTTGCAACCTCTCTGCAGATTTATCTGTTTTAGGTTCACCAACCACACTTTAGAAAGAAGTTTGGCAAAAATTTAAGAGCTGGAAACACTTAAGACATCTAAAAGATTTCTTACATTCATTGCCTTGCCCGAGCACCAACTATTGTAGAAAAATTAGATGGAAGACAAGAAGGCCAGCAAAAAAGGTGTTTTCCTAGCTTCAGCTGCCTATTACAGAGTCAAAACATGGACAAGGAGAAGGGCAAAGGGGAAAAAATCCGTAGATGGGGATTCAGTTTGTTGACTTTTATGTCTGTCCTGTCATGCCAATGAGGTTATTGAAATTAAAATGAACATTTATCCCAGGTTCCTATAATACAGCTGCAGGGCAAGACTCATCTTCGTCCTCTTCATGTGCTTGGAGCTCAGTGAGCGTCATGATCAGAGTTCCACGGAGCTCCACGGAGCTTTCATAACCACTCCATTGATCGGAGCAATTACAGATGTAAAGCACGAGTGCGTCAGAGTCACACGCATCCCAAAGCTTTTTTTCTCCTGGAAACTTAAAAAAATGCTATTACTCTCTAAGTGGTTGCAGTTGTCTGCACAACTCTTTGTGCCTCGTGTCCATTTTACCTGATTCGTATGCGTTACAAGTTGGATGCTGGGAAAAAGATTTAGTGTGTAATGGATTAAAACGGTATCATCTTCATCACATCAGATGTGAAGTTTATATGATAATCCTACAACTGCTAGAAGGAGGGCAGGGGTAAGGGGAAAAAATGAGAATCAAGACTTGTCATGTGGAGGTACAAGATCCCAACAATGAATGTAACTGTACTGTATCCCTAAAATGTACCAATAAACTCAATTAAAGCTGAAAAAAAGTTATTAAAAATTAAAAAAAATTAAAAACTAAAAAAAAGAAAATATATGTTTTTATGTTACACTAGCCTCTTCCCATGTGTTGTTCTAGAGTTAAGCACATAATACAATGAGAGTAGAAGTATCTGGTGTATTGGCTGATTATCTAAAATGCAAAGTAGATGCACACTTGACTGAGATCCCTTTGTAGTTTGGAAATGGGAATTTTAAAAAGTACACTAAAGTCACACATGTCAGAACTTTGTAATATTTGCATGGTTTTGAAATAGGTACACTTTTTTTTTTTATGAGTAGGACCCTTCTGTCCCACTACGTCTCATAAACATGTACATTTTTGGAAAACAAGGAAGAATGGGTGTCATTCTGTAAAAGGAAATAATATGTCCACCTCAGACAAAGCTTCTTTCTTGGCCCAGTAGTCGAGAGGGGAAGAGAAGAGGTTGAAGCAGTGGAGGACAGTTAAAATAGTTCCTCGTTGTCTTTAGAGCTTTACTGGACACATTCCCTAGAAGAGAAAGGTGACATTGGATAAAAAGTCAAACTTTTTTTGTGGTATAGTAGAGATTCTGCGTCAGAGGGTTGGAAGGGAAGGAATTGCAGAAAGGAAGGACATCTGGATCACAGAGATTCGAAGTCAGATCTGAAGAACGTGATAAATATTAGATTAAGGTAAATTTTAAACTGGAGTAAGTTACAATTAATTTTTTTCCTCCCAGTACCAGGGAATGAACCTAGGATCTCACACAGGCTAGGTACATATCCTTCTACTGAGCTACCCTTTTTCAAAATTTTACTTTAAGATAGGGTTTCCTCTCTTGTGCAGGCTGATCTCAAATTTGCAATCCTCCTGCCTCAGTCTTTTGAACAGCTGGGATTTCAGGTGTGTGACAGTATGCCTGGCTACTGTTATCTTTCTTCCCCTTACTACCCACAAACGTGACAGCAGCATTAGGGAGCAAATTTTGGTACATTCTCTGTACATAGGCATATTCACTCACCACACCCATATTTTTATTTTACAGTGAAGGGGGGAGAAATTTTCAACTTCTCCCAAAAAGTTTGCCTTCTTTTGTTCTTGTTATTCTCAATATATAACACGTCATATCCTCTTCTTGCATCTACTGCCCAGCAATTTTTTCCTCTTATCGTCTGAGGTCCATCTGTTATATTCGTTTCTTTTTGGGACATCTTGCAAACTCTTGCCATTACCGTAAGCATGCAGAGAGTCACTTCTTGGCCTTTTGGATAAGATCAAGTGTAGTATCTTAAGCATGCAGAATTTCCTTATTTGGATTCTCTTTTAAGTTTTAGGTTCTGTTTAATGTCCAATTTATCCAGTTGTTGCATTGGCAGCTTTCCTGTCGCTAGGAGAAAACATCAGCACCTGCAAGGTACAGGAGAATAGGATTCGGTTCTTGCTTACCTGGCTGGCTCCAAGAGAGAAAGTTCATGCAGGAAGAGTCTGGCTGAACAAATCTTCTTAGTTGGGGAGCAGCTCCAGCAAGAGATATTCCCAGTGACCCACTTCCTGACCGCCTGCTCAGCTGTGAACATCACTGAGGGCTGTAATGCGCCGTGACTCATCACCTCTCCGAGAGTCTCCCAATCTAGTTGAGTTGACTCTTGAGCCTAACTGTCATGGTTGGCTATGAAGATATTCCTTTAGAGATGCTCCTTTTAGACTAGACAGTGATCTCCTTGAAGGCAAGGGCTACGACTTGAGAGTTCTCATTCTGTGAGCTGAACACCAGGCATGACTTTGGTTCTCAGTCAAAGTCTGATTCACCAGCCTGAACACATGGTGAATGGTGAGCCACCCCACTTTGCTTTTGGAAGTGAAACTATAGGGGCAAAAGTCTGCTTCTATCACAGTTTGATAACAAGCACAGCATGGATTAATTAATGGGTTTCATAATGAAGATTATGTGAAGAAACGGACAGATAGGACCTGTATTGCTCTTTTGACTGAAGTTGTGTGCTGCATTCAAAGAGGAGAGGGTAGAGTCCAGTAAGTAAAAATTTCTGATATACTCTTAAGAATCTTGAAGCTTCATTTTAGCTACTTAATTCCATTTTCAAATTTAAAAATACATGTTCTTAGACTTCCTGTTAGATCAGTGAGAAAAGAAGAAGAAGAAAACACAGCCATTGAGTTTAAGTCAGAAGTTTATATATGTTATTTAAGCCCTGGGACAAATCCTGATAAGCAAATCTCATTATCCCCATGTCACAGAAAACTAAACAAGATCAGAGGCATGCAGTAACTCAAGATCACACAGAGAATGAAAGAAGGGATTGGCAGTGACAAGCTCCCTGCGTCCAGTCCAGTTTTCTGTCCATCAGACGATGTTTCCTGAGTCGAGAAGCGTATTTGTAACCATAATTAAAACTTGGTTATGCAACCTTTAAATAGAAGCTTCTCCTGTCTGACACTGATACCCTAGGATACACCTGAAGAAGCTGCTTTTCTGGTTGCAGAGTGCATCAAGCTAAAGTGAGCTAATAGCAAGTGTGCTTTGCTTTGGAGAACACATCTGTGCATTTCCCTTCTGGCTTTGGTGACAGTTTTCATCTCCAGCATGTTTCATAGTTTTGGTCACTTTTGTGACTGTTGTTTAAGAGACCCAAAATGTAAACATCTCCCTATTATTTCCAAGGGCCGTAAATTCGTGCTGGGGGAAGCCTGCATGGCAGAGCGCATGGCCCTTGAGCTAACAATAGGGTGAGTATTGGCTTCAGGTTCCAAACTGAAGGAAAGTTGGGTAGCAGACTTGTCTTTTGTGCTCCTGTAAGACTCACCCTCTTGCTATGAGTAGAAGACCCTTTAGGGCGAGCTAAATGGAAAGAAACCATGTTCTGAAGACGACAGTGTAAAGCGGAACACTAGTTAGTGCCAGATTTCCTATTTAGGGTTTTTAAAATTTTGGGCAGAAATATACATTTAGCAGACAGGCTATATTTAGCTAGAGAGGCTGGCTTCCTCCCAAGGGAGCATGGATACTGCACTGTAGTGAAGTCTAACATCTGCTGGCTGAGTTCTGGGCTTCTAGAGCAGCCTCTGTTGACACTCACAGTTGACCAGCCTTCCCACTGACAAGCTTGTAAACACAGTCATGTGTTGCTTAGGGACAGGGGCGTATTTTGAGAAATGCATCTTTGACAGTTTTATCACCATCTGAACATCACAGAATGTACTTGCCTGAACTAAGATGAGTAGGGCATTATCCGTGTTTATAAAATGGGACCACTCTCGCATATGTGGTATGTTATTGACCAAAATGTTATTATGGGATGCATGCCCGCAAATGACAATGGTATTAATGACTTATGTCTGCCGTAAAGAATTGCTGACTGCCAGCTTGTTTTGTGTGTAAAGGTTGAAAAATCCTGGGTGGGTGGAGTTGATAAACTATCAGCCTTTCATATGTTTACTTTTTTTTTTCAGCTTTAATTGAGTTTATTGGTACATTTTAGGGATACAGTACAGTTGCATTCGTTGTTGGGATCTTGTACCTTTACATGGCAAGTCTTGATTCTCATTTTTTCCCCTTACCCCTGCCCTCCCTTCACCCACTCCTCCCCTCCCCATCTACAAACACTTTATTTTCATCTTTTCATTCTCTCACATTTTTTTCTTTTCCCTTTTTACCCTTCACCTACCCATCCCACCTTCCCTATACCTTTAGCTCCTTTCTTTCCATTTCTAAATGTCAGTGATCTTATTAGAATCTTATGCATTGTTGCAGATTATTTACACCAGGGAAACTATTCGGTATTTACACAGGTGTGACTTATTTATTTCACTTAGGAGTATATCTTCAAGATGTATCCATTTTCCTATGAATGAATCTATTTTCTTGTTCTTTATGGCTGAGTAATATTCCATTTTATAGAAAAACCACAACTTCTTTATCCAGTTTCCAACGGATGGGCAAATAGGCTGTTTCCAAGATTTAGCTATTACAAACTGTGCTGCTATAAACATCACATGTTTACTTTTAATTTTCTTTACCACATCTGCCCAAGGAATGCTAGAGATGCATTCATTCAAAACACCCACCTTCTTTAGCCAGTTTCCAACGGATGGGCAAATAGGCTGTTTCCAAGATTTAGCTATTACAAACTGTGCTGCTATAAACATCACATGTTTACTTTTAATTTTCTTTACCACATCTGCCCAAGGAATGCTAGAGATGCATTCATTCTTCTGTCTAAATAAAGCCAGGAGTTCAAATCTAGACTAGAGCATCATGAACAGCCGCTTTTTTGACTAGCAAATTAGAGGAGTTGATATAAGCAAAAATGTGAATTCCAATATGGCAAATCCTGCAGCAAATTCTGAGGTGCTCCAGTGTGGTGTGCTTTTATGTTAATTATCAGTTTGTAGGGCAAATGTAAGATCCTGGTTCCTATAGCATAACTCTCCAGATGACACCGTCTTCTGGCATCTGAACTGTGTCTGGGCCACTATTGTAGGGTCAGGCCAATATCTGCAACAATAAGATTGGGGTCCTGTGAATCAGCACGAAGAAACCTCCCAATCTTTACTGGGAAGAATTATGAATTGCAGGACTAAACATAGGCCCCCCCAAATCCAATAACTAAACCCTTGCAGTCATGACACAAACAAATATAATTCCAGTTGTGTTATTATAATGCCCACCAAGCTAATTGAGAACATATTCATTTAAAGCTACATAAATTACTGTTACAAGCATGTAACCTTGAGGTCACCTCCTTTAGGAGATGTCCAACACTTGTATTAGCTATTCCATCCTTTACTGTAAGTAAATCAGTGTATCAGCCAATCAATGCCAGATACATGCTGTTAAAATATGCTTTTCATTAACTCGGTACTTCATCTATTTGCTATTTTAGGCTGGGAAGGAAGCAGAAACTGAAGTTCAGTGTGTGTATTCCTAAACAAGACTTCTAAATGAAGAGCTTTTCCTCCCCAGTCCAAGCAACCTCTCTACTTCCTTAACCTGGACAGGACAGAGCATTCCTCAGACTTTCACAGAAGAGCACATCCAGCTGAAGAATGGGCTTTGCTCGTGATCTCTGATCCCACCCTCAAGAAGCAACTCCTTCCGTTCATTTTCTTAGTGATATGAAGTTTCTTAGAGAAATGTCTTCTGCCCTGATGGCTTGCCGCTTCTTAGACTGTGAACAGTGATAGTACCTGTAAGGTTACATGGATATCATTGGAACTCTGTCACTAATCTCCTATTGTTTCAAGACAAAGAGTTGTTTGGGGTTGTGCTTTGGAAGAGTCTTCTCTCTCCTTTCTCC
Source organism: Fukomys damarensis (assembly GCF_012274545.1). Lineage (NCBI taxonomy): Eukaryota > Metazoa > Chordata > Mammalia > Rodentia > Bathyergidae > Fukomys > Fukomys damarensis. Next base: position 26,729,607 of record NW_022900943.1, on the reverse strand, counting down.
ATAAGTTATGCAAACAATCCTAGCCGTTCCTTGATATTAAGGGCACAAGGACAGTCTTCTCCCTTTCTTTGTACCACGCTGATCCTGCAAATTGAAATGGTAGAGGTTTAAAATGGAAGTAGAAGTTTGCTGAGTCACTGGAGAGGAGAGAGCAGCTTTTGGGGATACTCTGACCTGTCACTGTTTTGGGTAAGCAAAAAACCAAACTATTGTTTTATCAAACCATTGAGATGACAAGGTTTTTGTTTTTGTTTTCGTTTTTTGGTACCAGGGATCAAACTCAGGTCCTGGCGCTTGCGAGGCAGGTGGCAGAACCACTGAGCTAAATCCCTGGCCCTCAAGGTTTGTTCATCATAGCATATCTAGCTTTAGCTGACCAAAATCATCAGCTTCTACGGTAATCAACAAATTCATAATCTGTAGTACTAAGTAACCACCTCAACTGCTGCAATTTGGAACTAATTTGCATGAATATTCATTCTTTTAAACAAGAAAGGAAAATTATGATATTCTACATACTTCATTCCTTCAGAATGAGCCACTTGTTCAATAATTTTTAATGAGAAACATTCGTTATTGTGAATTCTTTGACAAGACTTTGATATTCTGAAAAAAGATGACCATAATTAAGCGCCTCATAATGAGCGCAGCAATTTTTAAATAGTAAAATACGTGGAATGTTTCTCCTCTGAGAGGCTGAGCTTTCTTAATAAAGAGAAACAGAGGATCCATGGCTAAGTTTTCATAATGACGAGGGTTTGTAATTATGATTACAGTCACTTCTGTCTTCACTCATCCGTCCAGCCTCTTGACAGCTATCTTTTCTGCATCCTTTGCAGAACTCAGTTTTACTAAATCCAGGACTGAATACTTTAAAAAAGAAACTTTAGGGCCAGGGATTTCGCTCGGTGGCACCAAGCCTGCCCTATAAGTGCAGGGTTCTGAGTTCAATGCCCGGTACAAAAGGAAACTTAAATTATAGAATGTCGGGTCATTGGCAATGTAGCATTTCTCCCCAAAGGGCTTTCCTGTGATTATTGGCTTAATGGCTTTATTTATCTGTGCAGTTTGAAACCATTTCAAATTTCCTTTATCGCTGTGTCCCTCATCTTTGTTGTTTTTCAGATTCATTTATTTATTTGACAAATCATTATCGAGTTGTTATAAATTCAGATTAACAGTCTAAAACAGGCCCCCCCAAAAAACAAAAGAAAACAAAACACAAAACCCAAAAAGCAATTACACTAAATCAAGTATACTTTTAGATACCCTTTTTTCTTTTTCCCTATTGTCTTTTATTTTGAACTTTATTTATATATTGAATTTTTTATATAAGAAAAACAATACAATATTTAAGCTTGCGAGTCTAACTCTTAATATTATGGTCTCAAAATGCATTCTTTTCCGTACAAATCACTTGAGCTTATCCTTCTTTATGGCAGAGTAATACTGTGTAGAAGTACCATATTTTCTTTATCCATTCACCTGTTGATAGACGTATAGGCTGCTTCCATGATTTAGCTGTTATAAATTATGCTGCTGTAAACATGGGTATGCATACATTACTGTCATATGATAACTTTAACTCTTTTTTTTTTTTTGTACCAGGGATTGAACTTGGGTCCTCGTGTTTGTGAAGTAGGCACCAGAACCACTGAGCTAAATTCCTGACCCTAACTTTAACTCGTTTGAGAAGATAACTAGAAGGGGAATAGTTGGTTCAAATCAAATTTCTAATTTTAGGTTTTTGAGGAATCTCATTACTAGTTTCCATGTTGATTGCATCAGTTTACAGCCCACCAACAACGAAGTGTTTTCTGCACCTCCAGAATCTCAGCAGCATTAGCTATTGGTTGATGTTTTGATAATTGCTATTCTTTCTGGAGTGTGATGAACTCTCATGTTTTAATTTGCATTTCTTATTTGATGTTTTTTTTTTCTTTTTGGTACCAGGCGTCAAACTCAGGCCCTTGCCCTTGCAAGTCAGACAGAGGGACCACTTAGCCAAATCCCTGGTCAAATGTGCATTTCTTGAATAGCTATTGATATTGAACATTTTTCCTGTATTAATTGGCTATTTATATTTCTTCATCTGAGAAGTAGCTATTCATTTCAGATGTTCATTTTTGAATTGGGAATCTAATTTTTTTTAGTTCTTTGTATATTCTAGATATTAGCCCTTTGAGCAGTTGTGGGCAAAATTTTTCCCCATTCTATAGGTTGTGTCTTTACTCTGTTGGTAATTTTCTTTGTTATGCAGAAGCTTTTTAATTAATTCTTGTTCAGAAGGAGTTCTGTTCAGAAAGTCTTTGCCTTTGCCTCAGATTTCAATTGTTTTACCTATTTTGTCTTCCAGCAGGTTGTTTTCTGTTTTATTATTTAGATTTTTGATCCATTTTTATTTTAGTTTAATGCACCGTGGGAGATGTGGTTCTAGGTTCAATCTTTGGAATATGGAGAGCCAGTTTTCCCAGCACCAGTTTTTAAAGAAGTTCCACTGACAAGTATTTGGCCCCTTTGTCAAAGATAAAGTAGATGAGTTGCCTGGAATTTTTTCTGCATCCACTATTGTGTTCTATTGATCCACAAGTCTCTTTTTTCCCACTACACCAGGCTGTTTTGATTGCTATGACTTTGTAGTATAAATTAAAGTCTAATTTATAAATTAAAGTCTGTGATGCCCCTGGCTTGCCCTTGTTACCAGAATTGCTTTAGCTCTTCTGGCCCTCCTCTGGTTTCATATGAATTTTAGGATTGCTTTCTCTAGTTCTACTGGTATTTTGATTGGGATTGCATTAAATTTCTATAATAGTTTTGGAAGTAGGGCCATTTTGGCTCTATTGTTGCGTTTATAGAAGAACAGGGCACATCTTTCCATTTTCTGATGTCCTCTTTGATATCCTTTCTGAGAGTACCTCTAGTTTTCTTTTTAGATTTTTTTCATTTTCTTAAGTTAATTTATAAATGTTTCATTTTTCTTGATGCAATTGTGAGAGGAATTTTTGTCCCTAACTTGTCTCTTAGTGAATTTATTATTAGTGAACACCAATGGTATTGACTTTTGAGTGTTGGCTTTATATCCTATTATGCTACTGAATTTGATTATTAATTCTAGGAGTCTCTTGGAGTTTGGGGTGGGTCTTGTAGGGGACCGTGTCATGAACAAATAATGAAAATTTAGCTTCTTCTTCCTTTCCTATCCATATCCCTATCCCTTTGATTTCTTTCTCTTGTCTAATTATTCTGGCTAATGTTTCAAGAACTAAATTGAACAATAGTGGTGAATGTAGTCATCTTTGTCTTGTTCCTGATTTTAGAGGGAAATTTTTTTTAGCTAATCTTCATTTTGCATGACAGTAGCCATTAGTTTGTCATAGATGGTTTTTATCAGATTGAGGCAAATACTTTCTATATTTTCTTTCTTTCTTTTTTCTTTTTCTTTTTTTTTTGTTACTGGGGATTGAACTTGGGACCTTGTGTTTGCAAGGCAGGCAGTGGAACGACTGAGCTAAATCCCCAACCCTCGATATCTACTTTATTTGGGCTTTAAAAAATTATAAATGAACACTGGATTTTGTCAAATGCTTTTTTTCTGCATCTGTTGAGATGATGTGATTTTTGTCCTTGCTTCTGTGTATATAGTACTACATTTATTGATTTGCATATGTTGTACCCATTCTTGCATCCCTGGAATAAATCCTACTCAGTTTTTGATGTATGATCTTTTTGGTGTCTTGCTGGATTCTGTTTGCCGGTATCTTATTGAGGAGTTTTGCATCTATATTCATTAAAGAGATTGGCCTGTACTTCTCTTTTCTTGGTTGGGTCCTTTTCCTGTTTTGGAATCAGGGAAACACTTGCTTCTAAGAGTGACTTTGAGTAGTAAGCTTCAATTTTGATTTCACTAAAGAGGCTGAGGAGTGCTAGTGTTAGATATTTTCTAAAGTTCTTGAAAAATTCAGCAATGAATCCACTGGGACCTGGGCTTTGCTTAGTAGTGTTTTTTAAAAATTATTTCTTTAATGTCATTGATATTGGATTATTCAGGATTTTGATTTCTGTTTAGTCCAGATGGGATAGTTCATATGTATTTAGGAATATATCTATTTTTTTCTAAATGTTTCATTTTATTTGAGTACAGGCTGTCATAGTAGTTACTGCTGTCCTTGAGATTTCAGGAGAATCCGTTGTGATTCCACCTTTTTCATTTCTAATTGTACTTATTTGGGTTTTTTTCCCTTAATTTGGTAAGATTAGCCAAGGGCCTGACTATTTTTTTCTGTCTTTGTTACTTTTCTCTTTGCTAAGACAAAATTGGCTTCATTGGAGTTGGAAATTTTGGGAGGCATTTTGTTGTCTTCTCATATTTCTGTTGTTTTTTATTTGTTTTGTCTTATGCTGAAGTTGTTGCTAGCACAGAGAATTTTTAGTTTCTTTTCAGTGATATATTTTGGGAATGGGTAACTATAGTCCCTGGCATCAGCCCCAGATCTGACCACCTTAGTAAACTTAGGAGGAAAGGATGCAGTGTAATTAGCCCAACAACCAGGTTCTCTGGGAATGTTCTCTAATATTATTAATGTCACAAAAGAAATTGTGTTAGAGGGCAATAGTAACAATTATGCAACCCTGATAATATTAAGTGAATCAGCTACAGAAGTATCATTCTAAGCAAACTGAATGTTAACATATAACATTCCATAAAAGCCAGTTGTGGGGTCGGGGATTCAGCTCAGTGGTGCTGCTTCCTGCCTTGTAAGTGCAAGGACCCGAATTCAATCCTCAGTACAAAAAAAAAAAAAAAAAAAAAAAAAAAAAAAAAAAAAAAAAGGGAGAAAGAAAAAAAGAGGGAGAAAAAAGCAATTATATAAAGCATGAAAATAAGGGATAAAAATTAAAAGGAGCAAAAGTGAAGGAAGAAAAGGAAAAAATAAAGAAGAAAAATATAAGTAAGAAAAAAAGGTAAAAAAACAAGTAAAAGGGCAAAGGAAAATGCCCAAAGCTCCTTTGAAAAAGAAAGGAGGAAAGGAAAGAAGAAAAACAAGACCCCCGACCTAACACACACAAAGAAACAAATAAACTGCATGCTCAAAACAAACAAATAACAACAACAAACAACAAATAACCAAACCAAAGCCAAAAAAACAGAAAGGGCATTATTTGTGCTTTTGAATGTGTGGTTTTCTTCTGGGCTCTATCATGTTGGGTCAGTGTCAAAGTCAAGCTTTGTATCTGTTCATGCTGGTCCATAAAGAAGGCAGGGAGACCCCAGATCCATGCTGAATACAGGCACCAGCAGGCGGTAGGATGAGGGCAAAGACACCAGTGCAATGACTTTCAAATCCAGAGCAATTTGGGCTGAGCCTGGCTTCCGGTTGTGGAGCAGGGCCTGTTTCTTAAGTGTGAGCTCCTCAGGGGGTCTTATGCCAGCCTGAGGCTCCCTGAGCAGGGCTGTCTCCTGTTGGCGCTCCAGGTGGCATCCCACTCACAGGAGCATTTGCCCATTTGTGGAGAACATGGGTGGGGGTCAAAGCCACCAGACTGCCCAGGGAATTGTGCAGACTCATAGGCTCTGTGTCATATCCGTGAAGAGGGAATCGAAGCCACTGCCCTCTCTTAGAGAACCTACACTAGTGCTCCCGGAGGGCTAGGGATGCCTGTGCACACCTGGAGCAGAGCCGCAGGATCTGTGCCCTCCAGAGCGGGACACAAGCAATTGGAAACTGCAGACTTCAGAGGATGAAGACCCAGCTGCGCAGTAGTCCAGTCTACCTTTCAGGCTTCCTGGAAAAAAGGTTACCTGTGACTCACATATAAATCTCTCTTCTGGGAGTGTTGAAACTGAACTCCTGTTGCACCTCTGAGTTTTGGACTTTTTGTGTTGTACTATTTTGGTTTTGGGAGGAGCATTATTTGTTTGTTTTTAGGAATTTTTTGTTTATTTGTTTTTTGTTTATTTTTCTTCTATTTGTTTTGTTGTAGTTGATGTCTAGTTTCTTCCCTCTTCTGACCTCCCTATGTAGATTTTTCACCTCAAAAATCCCACAGCAAATCTATTCCTTAATTCTTTTTCAGAAAGAATTTTAACAATATATTAACTTCTCCCCCAGGTTTTTAATTTTCCATATCTTCCCTCTCAGTCACTCTTACCCTCTGTTTTATCAACCACTATCCTTTCTATATTATTACTCCTTTGACTTCTCTGTACCTTACCTAGCTCCCTTCCTATCCAATTTTTTTCTCTATGGGAATTTAAAATTTTTATTTTATTCTTTTTTGTAGGAATTTGGAGTTCTATCATCCATTTTCATATTTCTCCCTTTTATATTATTTTATTTAATTCATTTGATTAGGTCCTCTATCTTCTCACTCTTTCAATTTGTTTCTGTATTATTTTATCTTTTTCCCCTCTAGTTTAACTCCTATTCTTTATTATTTTTCCTTTTCCATGTTGGTTTTCTCTGCTACGTAATAATATTAATTTTCCTTTACTCATTAATAGGATTTCTATAGCAATTTTATTACCTTCTTCCCATCTTCCATACTTAATGTTTTTCAAAGGCTGTTTGTGTTCTCCACACTCCCATGCCCAAACTATGTCTGAATCTCTTCCACCTCAGTAAATGGAGGTGTTTGGATACTGGAGCAGATACAAAGGCCAATAGTTAAATCTGCCTACAGCACATCTCGAAAATTAGTCAGTACCTAAAGACATCTAGCAATAACACTATGAGCCATAAGAAATCTTTGAGCATCAACACAAAACAATTGAACAAAAAATGAAAAAACATGAAAGCAAAATGCTCCCCAAAGCTCCTAACTCCCTGAAAGTGAATCCAGGGGGCATCAAGGGGAAGAAATAAAAAAAAAAAACCACAGGCGAAATATCTGAAATGGCAGCAGTCAAGGTAAACAAACAGATCATTAAGACACTTGGCAAATTCGAAGTAGAAATAATTATGGAGATAATTAAAAAGTTAATGACCCTAATAAAACAAATGACTAGTGAGTGTAGAAAAGATGCTATAGTGAGTCCCTGACTTATGAACATTTAAGTTGTGAACTTTCACAGATACAAATGGACTCGCCTTAGGAACATTTGTAGATGTGAACAAATTGCAGAAGTAGCCCATGTGTCTGCTGGATATTATCACAGCTGTGCTGCTGTGTGTGGACTGTACAGTAGTGTACCCTAGTGCAGTGTACAGTCAGAGCCCAGGATGTCTGGAAGCAAGAGGAAAAGTAGTGGTAATATAGAGGGAACTGCTAGGGTGTGCAAAGCAATATGCATTGTGTGTTTGTGTCAAAGGTGTGCAAGTCTCACTTTGTTAGACTTACAAACTAATCTGACTTACACATGTTGCCCTGGAATGGAATTTGTCCATGAGTTGGTGACTTATTGTAATAAAAATATAGAGGAGCTAAAGAAGCCACACAAACCATGAGTGCCTAACACAGAGAAGAACTGCAGTCCATTAAACAATTGCAAACAGTAATCCAGGAGATTAGAGACTCTGTTGAAAGTATACACCACAGGATAGACCAAGGTGAGGACAGAATCAGACCTAGAAGACAGGGCTGTGGCTGGTGATCAACTCATGAAAAATGCCTTAAAAATAGCAGGGGAGGGACAGGGATTTAGCTCAGTGGTTTCACTACCTGCCTTGTAAGCACAGGGAGCCAAGTTTGATTCCTGGTACCCCCCCCCCGCCAAAAAAAAAAGCAGGGGAACAGGAAAAAATCAATCCTTCAGCTGCTACATGATGCAAAGAAGACTAATATAAAATTTATTTGAATCAATGAAAAATCAGAAGATAGCACAAAGGGCATGAAAAACCTGTTTACAAAAATTAAGAGGAAAAAAGCTTTCAAAGAATCTAAAAAGAGTTAGACATGCAGAGAAGTGAGGCAATAGAATCCCAGATAGCCATGATCAGAAAAGAGCTACATCAAGATGTATAAGTCAGTATTTCAGATATTCAACATAAAAATATAATCTTTTTTTTTAATTGAGTTTATTGGTACATTTAGGGATACAGTACAGTTACATTCATTGTTGGGATCATGTACCTTTACATGGCAAGTCTTGATTCTCATTTTTTCCCCTTACCCCTGCCCTCCCTTCACCCCCTCCTCCCCTCCCCATCTACAAACACTTTATTTTCATCTTTTCATTCTCTCACATTTTTTTCTTTTCCCTTTTTGTTCTTCCCCTACGTATCACACCTTCCCTACACCTTTAGCTCCTTTCCTCCCATAACATAAAAATATAATCTTAAAGTCTGTTAGAGAAAGAAAAGCCAAATCACCTATAAAGCAAAACCATCAGAATTATAGGAGACTTCTCACATCAAACCCTAAAGTCAAGGAGAGCTTGGAATAAAACCTTTTGAGGTCTAAAGATGACAACTTCCAACCCACATTGATGTATCTCATAAACTTTTCTTTCAATATTGATGGAAACATAAGATACTTCCATGATAAAGAGCACCTAAAAAAAATTCATGACCACCAAACCAGCACTCCAAAAACGTCTCCGAGTTATCCTGGAAAGAAACACCAATGATAATAACACCAAAAGGTCCAATAGATTAATCTACTGGGCAAGTATTGGGTATGGAATTACATAGGAGAGAAAGAAAGGGAACCAACAGCAGGAAAAATATACTGATGAGGATGTCATATCTAATAGTTAACTGTCGATGGATTAAGAATTATTTATACAGGATAGTTTCTCTGGTGTGAAAAACTATAATTGTACATAAGATCCTAATGGCATAATTGACAATGTGAAATAGCAAGAAAAGGGCTAAAGGTGTAGGGAAAGTGGGAAGGGTAGGGGAAAGGAAATAAGGAAAAATATGAGAAAATGAAAAAAATGGAAATAAAGTATTTGTAAATAGGGGAGAGAGGAGGGGGTGAAGGGAGGGCAGAGGTAAGGGGAAAAATGAGAACCAAGACCCGTCACGTAAAGGTACAAGATCCCAATGATGAAGGTAACTGTACTGTATACCTAAAATGTACCAATAAACCCAATGAGGAAAAAAAGAGAATTATTTATAGCTAAATGGATGCACCTTGAGGCCATATTCTTAAGTGAAATAAATAGGATGCAAATGTGTAAATACCGAATAGTTTCTCTGGTATGAGAATCTGAAAATGTACGTAAGGATCAAAATGTATAATATTTAAGGTGAAATAGGAAGAAAAGGTGCAAAGGGGAAGGGAAAGTGGGTGGGATTGGGGAGAGCAAAGAAGGCAATGGAATTAACATGAGAAAATGGAAAACTGGAAACAAAGGTTTTGTAAGTAGAAAGGGATGGAGGGGTTGAAGAGAGAGAAGAGGAACAGCAGGGGGAGGGGGGAGAACCAAGATAGATCATGCGAAGGCACAAATCTCCAATGGTGAATGTCATTATATTGTATACCTAAAAGGTACCAATAAAATACATCTTTAAAAAATTAAAAAAGAATCAATATTCAACAACATACAAGTACATACAAGAAACATACTTTACCCCAAAAGAAATTCATAGAAAATGAGAGAATGGAAAACAATATTTCACACAACAAGAACCTAGAAAAAGGCAGGAGTAGCAATTTTAATCACAGGCAAAGTGGGGTTCAACCCAAGACGGATCAAAGAGACAAAAATGGTCACTGCATAGTAGTTAACGGATCAATTCAATAGGAAGAGATAACAATCATAAATATATATGTACCAAATACTGGTGTGCTCAGGTGCATAAAAAAAATTCAAATGGACATGAGAAATCAGATAAACATCAATACAACTGTTATGAGGGACATCAGCACCCTACTCTCATAAACGGACATCAACTACACACACACACACACACACACACACACAAATCAACAAAGGCATATCATAGTTGAACCAAACCTTCAAACATATGGACTATTGATTGGTACTGCATTAAATCTATATAACAGGTTTAGAAATATGACCATTTTTGCTCCATTGGTTCTGCCTATCCAGAATTGGGATATTTTTACATTTTCTGATATCCTCTGTTACAAATAGATCAACTAGAACAAAAATATCAGAGTGAATCAAACCTTTGAACAAATGAGCTTAATAGATATCTACAGAATGTTTCACTTAACAATGGAATACACATTTTTCTCAGCAGCACATTGGACTTTCTTTAAAATATACCACATACTATTCCATAGAGCATGCTTAACTAAATGCAAAGGAATCAAAATTATCCCATACCGTAGCATTCCTCACAGAACTAGAGAAAATAATCCCAACATTCATATGGAACCAGAGAAGACGTAGAATAGCAAGAGCAATTCTGAGCAACAAGGACAAGTCAGGGAGCAACACATTCCTGGGCCTGAAGTTATAAATAGAAAGCTACAGTATAAAGTGAGCAAAATAGCATGATATGGGGGGGAATCAGACTTATGGATCATGGGAGAGATTAGAGACTGCAGAAACAAGTCTAAGCACATTCAGCTACCTTAGCTTTGACAAAAGAGCCGAACACTTTTCTCTGGAGGAAAGATAGCCACTTTAGCAAACGGTGTTGGGAAAACTGGCTTTCCATGGGCCAAAAATTGAAGCTGGTCCCATGCAGTAAACTAAAATCAAAATGGATCAAAGATCTAAATATTAAAGCCGAAACACCCAGCTGGAATATAAAGCAGTTAAAACTCTTGAAGAAAAAGGTGTAGGCAGAATCTTCAGGAACAAAACTTCAGTTCCATTGGAAATATTACAAAGAATCAAAGAACTTTTTCAAATGAAAGGGGAACGAGACATGGTGGGAAGTAGAGGGAAGGAAGGGAAAAGATATTTAAAGAAAAGAAAGGACTGAGGGACAAAATGGAAATGGATCTTTTGTACGTATACTTCCCCCATTATGAACGGGATGGTTATGTACTGCACATCTGTACTAACACAAATAAAAAATAAAAAATGGAAATCTTTCTTGCATTTGCTCCATTAGGATAGTGCTAATTGCTTATTGTAGATCACAACAGAAAAAGAAATAGATGATGCTTATGACCCAAAATAACTTTGCGATAGCTCCCTGCCGTAATGTTCTGTACCGTCACCCTGTTCATACCAGTGTCTTGCTCAACTAGTCCGCAGGAAAGATGAATAAGAACGGCCATATTTGAAGGAAAACAGGTCCAATGGCTCAGATCCAGCTGCCATTCATCCTTCTTCTAATAATCTACACGTCAGATGTCAGATACCATTCTGCATCGCCTTCCCTGTATCCCATAGGCAACCGTTAGTCCCTTCTAAGAACTTTTGTCAGTACGCCCTGTCGCCTGAGATTCAGAATGGAGATTACAACTCTTCAACCCACCCTACCTTGCGTCTCCAATGCCCCTAAGCCTATTCTATTTGAGAGTATTTTTACCCATAGTGTTTTTAAGTTTTAAATACTACATACTTACTTATTCCTGCCTTTCATTCAGTCTTCAGCAGACGATATCAACTTGTCACCTGACTGACTTGCTCCAGAATTCTCAGATTTTCCTATTGTATTTCTTGTATTCTGAGCAGTGTCTAATTCTTTCTTTCCAGCAGGCTATCTTTTTGCACAGAAGAGCTGGGTAATTTTTGATTTGTGTCCGCATGGGCATCCCTGAGGAGAACTGCTGAGATTCTAACAAGTTTCTTTTATAAACATTATAAATTTTACTTAATTGTAATGTTTGAGAATCTAGTGCACATTTACTTTTTTAGAGATTTTGTTCTGTTCAAAGTAATATAGGCAGAGGGAGATTTAGAAAAAAAGAAAATAAAATCACCCAGAGCCCTACTATAAGTCTCTAGTTAATATTTTAAATAGGATTATTTATTATTTTCCTTTGAACTGACTGCTTAAGTTAAAACCAACCAAATTAATTCATAAAAATGGAGTTCAAATGCTCACACTTTATAAAATTTCCCCAAAGCCTACAAATGAATATAATGAGAAAAAGGATAAAAATAGGATGCTGGGAATTAGGAAAAAGAAAGTGTTTCATCAGTGAAGGACACACTTGTGAAGAGTTCTCTGACCTCAAGTCACTGTTAAACAAGTCAGACTTGTTTAATACAGATTCATATCTATAATAGGAGCTTTGTACAGAAATCATCTCAGAGAAAGCTATGGTACTGAGGAGGCCAAGATAATTGGCCCATCCAGTATTGCTAGGATGACTAACTGTTCTTGATACTTGGGACCAAGGAATAGCTTGGGATGCTGGTTGTGTTAGTGCCAAAAGTGAGATAGGCCCAAGCAAAGAAGTTCAAGCAGTATTCCAAGCTTAGGGGACATTGAGAGGGAAGGACTTTTTGTTTGGTAAGTAAGGCTTGTCTTAATAATTGTTTAGTAGTTGGACAGTAGAAGTCCTGTCAGGATATTCCTTATAATATAAAATTTAATATTAGAAAGAATAACTGACTTTGGAATAGGCATTAAAAAGGAAACCATTTATTATAACTAAGTCCAATGCTGCTGTGAGTTCAAGCTGATGTCAAAGTATGGAAGCTTTTCTTCATTTCGTTCCACTGTGGGAAACCAGTCTTCTCCATCATCATCATCATCGCCCATGTGCTGGGAACCTCTGAAATAAGGGAAGAATGGAATGCAAATAATCTGGATTAACTGCAAAGCGGGAAAACCCTCTTTTCTCAACACCTGTCTGAAGCCCAGTGATTAGCAGTGGCATCTGAAGTAGGCCACAGATGAACTCAGTCCTGAGTCTATTCCAGGGTTAAGAGAAAAGGATCCGATGCTATAGCACTGTTATTGCTTAAATCACCAGGTCTGTGCCACACTTTACCACTATGAAAAGCGTCAGTACTCACCGTTGCATTAAGGTAGTAGTAAACAAGCCTAGAGACACTTTATCATGGCAAAAATGTTCTTGAGCTATTACAATTATGTCAGAATCTCACAGTCAATAAAATACTTACACAAACTTAAACTCAATAAAAAATGCTAAAATCAGATTTCTGAAACCCACTGCATTTATAAGAGTTTTCTGCTATGGAATTGTAGTATCTCATTCTAGCATCACTCTCAGATTTACTCTCCCAACTGAGACGAGGGAGGGTCAGCCCTGCTTGCCCCATCAAGGTTTTTTGCTTAACATAAGCTATTAAAAAAAAAAACAAAAACAGAACTGTTGTCACCAATGACAGTTCAGGAGCTTTTGACTCCTTAAACCCGGGGTCACAGTCATATGGATCCCCACATCTTGTGCAATCCAAGTGCAGACAGACCTGACGCATGTGAACATATCGCGGTGTCGAGTGCAAACTCTGAGAGACAAGGAATCTTGGAATCATGTGCAACAGTTGACTGTACCCTTGCCTAAGCTACACGTTCTCTCTCTCTGTCTCTCTGTCTCTGTCTCTGTCTCTCTCTGTCTCTCTGTCTCTCTCTCTGTCTCTCTCTCTCTCTCTCTCTCTCTCTCTCTATATATATATATATATATATATATATTAATCTGGGGATCAAACTCAGGACCTCGTACTTGCGAGGTAGGCCATGGCACTACCGAGCTAAATCCAGGCCCCCTAGCTTTATAATCTTTACTCCTGTGTCCTCAAAGAGCCAGTGGGAGAACCCTACCCTTTTTCCCTTGTATTCTAGCAGAAGCCTCAATAAAGACTTGTTTAGGTCACATTGTTTTTTTTTCTTATAACTTCTCTTTTTCTTTCCTTCCCACCTTCTCTCTCTCTCTCTCTCCCCCATCCTCCCTACTATCTTTCTCCCTCCCTCCCTCTCTCTCTCTCTCTCTCTCTCTCTCTCGTCTTCTCTTTCTGTTCCTTTCCTCCCTTTTTTTTCCATTAATGGGAGTGGAACCCAGATCCTTCACACTGAGCTACATTTCCAGGCCTTACTTTGATTTTATTTTTCCTTTCATTGAGTTTATTGGCACATTATAGGTATACAGTACCTTCATCATTGGGATCTTGTACCTTTACATGAAAGGTCTTGGTTCTCATTTTGTCCACATCCCCTGCCCTCCCTTCATCCCCTCCTCCCCTCCCCATTTACAAACACTTTATTTCAATTTTTTCATTTTCTCATATTTTCTTCTCTTGCCTTATTACATTTCCCCTACCCTTCCCACTTTCCCTACACCTTTAGCCCTTTTCTTCCCATTTCACAATGTCAGTTATCTCATTAGGATCTTATGTACTATTACAGTTTATTCACACCAGAGAAACTATTCGGAATTTACACATGTGTGACATTTATTTCACTTAGGAGTATATCCTCAATATGTATCCATTTTCCTATGAATGAGTCTAATTTCTCATTCTTTATGGCTGAGTAGTATTCCATTTTATAGAAAAACCACATCTTGTTTATCCAATCTCTAACTGATGGGCAAATGGGCTATTTCTAAGTTTTAGCTTTTACAAACTGTGCCGCTATAAACATGGGTGTGCATATATCACTCTGGTATGATTCTTTTAAATCTTTTGGAAAGATACCCAGCAGAGGGATGGTTGCCTGGGTCAAATGGAACCTCTTATCCCAGCTCTTTGAGGTATCTCCATATTGATTTCCATAGTGGTTGCACCAGTCTGTACTCCCACAAACAATGGAGAAGGGTTCCTTTCTCCCCACAACCCTGCCAACATTTATTATTGTTTAATTTCTTGATAGCAGCCATTCTTTGTGAGGTGAGATGGAATCTCAGTGCTGTTTTCATCTGCATCTTTCGAATGACCAGTGTTGTGGAACATTTTTTCATATATTTACTTGCTGCTTTTCCTTCTTTGTCTGAGAAATGTCTGTTCATTTCAGATGCCCATTTGTGAATTGGGACTATATATTTGCGGGGGCTGATTGTTTTGAGTTCTTTATATATTCTAGATAATAGTCCTTTGTCTGAGGAGCAGCTGGTAAAAATATATTCCCACATTGTAGGTTGTCTCTTAGTTCCATTGATGGTTTCTTTTGCAGTGCAGAAGCTTTTTAATAAGATGAAATCCCAGTTGTTGATTCTTTCTGCTAGTTCCTGTGATACTGAAGATATGTTCATAAAGTCTTTCCCTATGCCAATGTCTTCCAGAGTTCTGCCTAACTTATCTTCTAACAAGTTTAGTGTTTCTGTTTCATTATTTAGATCTTTAATCCACCTGGATTTTAATTTAGTGCATGGTGACAGATAGGGGTCTAGTTTTAATCTTTGGCAGGTTGAGATCCAGATTTTCCAACACCATTTATTAAAGAGGCCATCCTTCCTCCAGTGGGGATGGTCAGCTCCTTTGTCAAAGATGAGGCAGGTGAGTACATCTGGAGTTGTTTTTGTGTCTTCTAATCTATTCCACTGATCCTCATGTCTGTTTCTTTGCCAGTACAATGCTGTTTTTGTCACAGTGGCTTTGTAGTATAGTTTCAAATTGGGAATTGTTATACCCGCTGCCATATTTCTGTTGCCTAGGATGGCTTTTACTATTCTAGGTCTCTTATAGTTCCAGATAAATTTTTGGATTCTTTTTTCTAGTTCTGTGAAATATAGTGTTGGAATTTCAACTGGCATTGCATTGAATCTGTACAGCAGTTTTGGTAGTATGGCCATTTTCACTATGATGATTCTTCCTACCCAGGAGCAGGGGATATCTTTCCATTTTCTTATATCCTCTTTAATCTCTTTTTTCAGAGTGCTGTAGTTTTCAGTGTAGAGGTCTTTTGTTTCTTTTGTTAGATTGAGTCCAAGATACTTTATTTTTTTGGATGCTATTGTGAAAGGAATTGTTTCCCTAATTTCTCTCTCAGTGAGTCTGTCATTTGTGTAGAAGAAGGCTATTGATTTTTCGGTGTTGATCTTGTATCCAGTAACTCTGCTAAAAGTCAATTAAGTCTAGAAGTCTTTTGGTAGAGTTTTTTGGGTCTTCAATGTAGAGTATCATGTCATCAGCAAATAATGACAGTTTAACTTCTTCCTTTCCTATCTTTATTGCTTTAATTTCTTTCTTTTGTCTAATTGCTATGGCTAATGTTTCCAGAACTATATTGAAGAGGATTGGTGATAGTGGGCATCATTGCCTTGTTCCTGATTTTAAAGCAAAGATTTTCAGTTTTTGGTCATTTAATATGATGTTGGCTGTTGGTTTTTCATAGATAGCCTTTATTAAGTTGAGATACAGACCATCTATTGCAACTTTTTGCAGGGTTTTTATCAAGAATGGGTGTTGAATTTTATCAAATGCTTTTTTTGCATCTATCGAGAGGATCATATGGTCTTTGTCCTTGACTCTGTTATTATAGTGTATTACATTTATTGACTTAGGTATGTTGAACCATCCTTGCATCCCTGGAATAAATCTGACTTGGTAAGGACGTATGATCTTCTTGATGATCCTCTGTATTCTGTTTGCTAATATATTATTAAGGATTTTTGCATCTATATTCATTTTGGAGATTGGCCTGTAGTTCTCTTTTTTAGTTGCGTCTTTCCCTGGTTTTGGAATCAAAGTGATGCTTCCAGGAATGAATTTGCTTCCCTTTCAATTTCACTGAAAAATTTGAAGAGTAATCAGGCCTTACTTTTATTTTTGTTTTGAGACAGGGTCTTGCTAATTTACTAAGTTGCTCAGGCTGGGTTTGAATTTGGAATATTCCTCAGCCTCCTAAGATGATTGAATTACTAATGTGCACACCGTGCTTTGTACTGTTTTATGATTTCTATCTCAAATTAAGCAAAATAACACAAGGCTAAACTGGTAACACCAAGCACTAGTAACACAAAAATGATTTGATAACTTTTAAAAAATATCTATGCTTTTCTTTTTTTATGATTTCTATCCCAAATTGAGCAAAAGACCCTTTGAAAGATAAAGAAAACAATCACTTGTGATTTAGGGTTAATATTATTCCCATTTTACACAAAAAGAAATTGAGGTCAAAGATATTTGTGGCTTAGGCTTTTACAGCATGAAGTCCAAGGGCTGTGATTTTACTTAGCTCCTTTGAACTCACATGTCCTATAAATGTAATGTGAGCACTCCATTTAATTGCGTGATTTTTTGACTATAAAGGAGACATCATCTTTTTCAAGATCATTTCAGAATTACATTAGCAGGCAAGGAAATTTCTGGTCACTCAGCTTAGCAATTGCCATGGCCAGAAACTTCTACTTTCTTCATGTGGAGGCACTCATGAAACCTGAGGGGTTGTAGTTGAAAAATCAGTGCCAGATGGCTGTAGAGACTCCTGAAGATTCTTCCACTGTCAAGTCACACAAACAGAAATGTCCTCGATGCTGATAAAGATGCTGATAACACATGCAGACCATCTGTTCCAACCACATGGCTTTTAACAAGGAAAGTCTCTTAGGGTATAATGAATTAAGACCAGATACGGGCAAAGGGGCATCTAGGATGCATACTTATTTGTCTGTTGGTCATTAGTTAATTATGGATGAAGATAATTAAGACAAGTCTCCAAAAGTTGCCCCATAAATCAGCTACTATTGCTGAATATGTAGGGACATGTTGAATGATAAAAAATCAGCTGTGCTGGCAAAGCTGTTTCAAGGAAATACTAATAAGTTTCACTATGCTATTTTTACTGGAATGTATTATTCCACTCTTTTCATATGTACTTCATGTGTCTTCTAGCAAAATACATGAGTAAGATTAGACTAGAAAAGCAATATCTGTACATTGCCAGAAATGATCACTATCTGGAGACCATTGTATTGCAACCAACTGGTAGAAAATGGTGACTGTAACAAGTGGCCTTTAAACTCAAATTAGGGGTATTTCAAACATTTGAGTTTGTCTTATATCGAGAAAATGTTTAATAATTTTATGCATAGAAAGTAAAAATTGCTTATTTTTTTCTTTTCATAGCACTGTATGAAATCTATACACGATTTCTTTCTATGGTTTCCATCATGAACTCGTAATCAAATTTGAGATCCTAGAAATCAAATGTGTGAGGTAATGACAATTTTTTAAAAATTAATTTTTCTTTTTAATTGACATAATAGTTATGTGATATTCAGTACACATATACAATATGTATTGATCAAATCAGGATAATTAGTTTTTCCATCTCCTTAAACATTTATCATTTCTTTGTGGTTCAAGTCTTCAAAGTCCTCTCTTCTAGTTCTGCATAAAATGTACAACATATTATTGTAAACCATTGTCATTTTAGTGTAGTGTAGAACACTATAATCTAACTAACTGTATTTTAGCATCTATTATCTAATCTTCCTCATACTCTCTTCCTTCTACATTTCTTAGTTTCTGGTAACCATGATTCTGCTCTTTTCCCCTGAAATTGGCTGGTAACAAAAATTCTTATCTGAATGCACCTGCCCAGAGAAAAGCCTCAGTGAGAGACAGTTGGTGCAGGTCACCGCTGATGTTCATTTGTTGATGCATTTTGCCAGGATCTGGAATGTCAATGTTATAGGAAATTTGGTTAGGGCTCTTATGCATCTTTTGCTTTAAAAGAGAATGAGAATCTCTCAGTATATGGTTTAAAGAAAGGGATCAACTGATAGTTAACTCTTCAATATATTTTGGAGGCATCATTTAAACAAGGTAATTTATTCAAGTTTTTGTTTGGAGGCCATGCTTAATTACTTAGCACTGGTAATTATGAGTAGATTTTAATTCCCTATTTTTGTCTAATATTTTTGTAATATGATTCTTCCTTCGAAACATTTTTAAAAGATGTGTTGGGCAGCTAATCATTTGGAACAAAAACAAGCAGGCATTCCGTAACAGTTCTTTGTGGGGACTGAAATCATTTTTAATTGCCACAATATCAACTCTAGGACCTCCTGTAGCAGAAATTCCCAGATTTTGTCCATTCATCGTTGAGCTTTTCATAGTGTCCCAGGGTAAAACACACACAAACAAACACAACAACAGAAACAACCTAAAATTATTATTGAAAACTTAGCCCCAAACAATTCAATAAATATACATGTTGCAACAACTTTAGTAACCACTTGAAAAAACAATACACATATTGAAATAGAAATGTTTTTATTTTATTCATAAGTAACCACAGTTACTTACTAATGGGATGGATGTACTCATTGCACACTGTACAACTTCCCAAACTTTGGAATCAAAATGGGCCCTGCTACCCTCCTTTCTTGGTCCAAGTCAATTTTTGCACAGTGTTTGATTCACGTTATATGAATTACTGAATACCCAGCTGTACACAAATCTGGTATTATCAGAAAAATGTAGCTTCATTTAATACTGAACCTACAGAATCCTTGGAGCTAGTCATTTCCGTAAGATCCAAATTGCTTGTGACTGACATGGTGTAGTGTCCTCTCAATGGTTTAGAATACTCCAGGCTTCCCTCTGAGCTCATAGCAGCACACTCAGGCTGCTTTGTGGGCAGGTTGGGAATTGTAGGTCTAAAGAGTTGTAATAATGTTACCTGTGAGCAAAAATATCAGTATTATTGAGGCATTGAACTCGAGAGACTGGCTAAATTAAAAGCAAAAGCCACTTTGAGCACGTTCTCAGAAATCACAATTCTTTTAGAAAGGAAATGTGGGTGTTGTGGACACTGGGAATTTTTTTGCTGTTCTCAATGACAGAAAAAAGAATTTTATCATAGAACTGTGCTTATAGATGGCTCAGATAGCCTGGCTTTCTGCAGGGCTGAGTGGGGAATGCAGGAGAGATGCTTTAGAAAGTTCAGGTGTAAGTACATTTTATAAAGATCCTGAATAACAAGGTAGACACTTTATTGGCACACACTCCTCCCTCTCTCTTATCTCTTAGTATTTTGTTTCAATCTATTTAGTGGGATATTCCGGATAAATTGTTATGATTAATCATGGGTCTTAAAAACATTTAGCTTCTGAACATGCTAGCCACATGAACTTCACAATAGTCTACCTCAAAGTTTTGGGGCTCTCAGAAAAACATTAAACAGCGATTCACATTGTGTGAAAGAAGGCCAAAACAATAAAATTAAGTTGTGGAAGTCCAGACATTCAGAGAAGGCACATGGCGAGGAGGCCTCCTTGTTCCTGCATTTCACTCTGTTCACCTTTTCTAAATACTTTGGGGACAAGCAATCAATGCGATAAAAATAAGACTTCAGTAATGCTTAGTACCTAAGTTGGTTTTTCACAAAAAGTTTCATGATAGTATGCTATTCTGGATGATTTTCCATGTCATAGAGAGATGTACGACAACAGAATATTGTGATAGGAGGGAATTTAATTCTTTGACCTGGTTGAACTGCCAATTAACTTCATGGTCTTAGGTCAAAGTCACCTTGCCTCCCTGAGCCTCATTTTTCTGACTTGCTTGTGCAGTGATGGATTAGCTATTTCTAGGGCCCTTGAGTTCCAACACTAAATACTTTGTAAACATTCTGGCCAAAATGGATTTTTGCTGTCTTCTGAATACCATAAGTATCATTGATTCAAACAACCAAATACTTGAATTAAAGGAAGAAAGCATCCCTGCTGAAGATTTCTTTTCATTTACAAGTTTTAAAAAATTATCTTTTTTTTTTTTTTTTTTTTTTTTTTTTTAAA
>NW_022900943.1:26687882-26706596 GCF_012274545.1 Fukomys damarensis | reverse complement strand
TAGCAGAAAGAATCAACAACTGGGATCTCATCTTACTAAAAAGCTTCTGTACTTCAAAAGAAACCATTAGCAGAACTAAGAGACAATCTACAATGTGGGAAAAAATTTTTACCAGCTGTACCTCAGACAAAGGACTATTATCAAGGATATATAAAGAACTCAAAACAATCAGTCCCCCCAAATATAAAGACCCGATCCAAAAATGGGCATCCGAAATGAACAGACATTTCTCATACAAAGAAGTGAAAGCAGCAAGAAAATATATGAAAAAATGTTCCACATCACTGGTCATTCGAGAGATGCAGATGAAAACAACACTGAGATTCCACCTCACCCCACAAAGAATGGCTGCTATCAAGAAATCACACAATAAAAAATTATCTTTAAGAAACACACAATATAAAATTTTCCATCTTAACTCTTTCTAAGGGTACAGTTTAATAGTGTTAAGCAAAATCCTATATTTGTACACTTCATCTCCAGAATCATTTCATCTTGCAAAACTCGTTTCTCCTCCTACCCTTGATACTGAAAAACACAGTTCTGTTTTTTGTTTCTGAGAATCCACTAATCTAGAACATCGTGTAAGTGGAATTTGCCTTTTTGTGTCTGTTTTTTTCTTAGCATGCTATCTTCAAGTTTCATTCAAGTTATAGCATGGGTCAGGATTTCTTTTCAAGTTTGAATATTATTCCATGGTACATATGTACCTCATTTTATCTATCCATTCACCCCACTGATAGGTACTTGGGTTGCTTCCACCTTTGGCTACTGTGAATAGTGCTACTATTAAAATGGGTGTAACCACTGCTGCGTTTTAAAGGAAAGGAATGTGTATTTATTCTCCCCTGGTCTCAAGGAAATCACTCTCCTGTCAATGATCTCCTAATTTCATTTAGAGAGTTTCCAGAGGTAATGGAAGTGGGTCACCAGGGTGCTTCCACTCCATTTGGGGAGAACCATGGGAGAATTACTTAAATATTGTTTCCAGATGTGTCTTAGGGCTAAAATGTATTTCCTTCTGTTTTATTACCAGCCATTAAAGGAAACAACAGAAAAAAAGAAAAACAAATTTTGTATTCAAAATATCTTCACTATTGGGACAGTTTTATTGTGAACTTGACTCTATATAGCCATGTCTGATTTTAAATTAGTTGCAGGTCCAGGCCTTTTTGAAAAAACATCTCAGTGTGACTTAAAAATTTTAGCCTCACATATTTTTGTATCTGCCCCACTTCAAAAATGTTACACAAAAGGATATTAATGCCCTTGAATAATTTATATGTTTGAGTCAAGCCAGACCATTTCTTAAGCAATAGGCTCAGAACTTTTCTAGAAAAACTTGTTTTTTCTATCTCCAATGAAAGGAAATATTTTCAAGCCAGATTAAGACTCCTACCTCTAGGGTATTCAATCACTAATTAATTGTATATCATGAATATTCTGACTTTAGAAGCAAGAAAGCACTGCCTACTAACTGAAGCCGCTTCTGTACTTTCCTCATTTGCATTCTGTTTTTGTACATTCTGCTACCTCAAGCACTTTCTTTCCTAAGCAGGCTATAGAAGCTCAGTAGAGCTAGAAAATCTTTTAATGAAGAAAGGCTCTCAACATTGCTGACAATTTTTTTTTGTCTTAATCACATATAAGGTTTTTTGGGTGGTAAATGTCTTCAGGAGAATCTATTCCAAATTAGATGTTCACTTTGAAATACTTAAAAAAATGATAGAAAAATAAATCACTCAGAATCTGTGACTTCTGTCTTCCTGTGTCTACAAGGAACACACATGTAGAGACAAGTATATTATCCAGGTAAACTCCATTTTTAAGGCCTTTAGTTAGATTACTATTATCCACAGAAATGTGAAACAAGCTATATATAATTTTAATTTTAATTAGCCACATTAAAGCCATAAGAAAGCAATGAAATTAATTTCAATAATATATTTTATTACCCAGTATATAAAATATAATTTCCAAAGTATAATCAATACAAGAATTACTAATATATTTTGTTTTCCTTGACATTAAGTCTTTGAAATCCTGTATCACTCTCAACAATAATAAAAAACTGGATGAGCTGTATTCAAGGCTCAATAGCTGCATGTGGCTAGAGCTATTGTAATGGATGAAACATACAGATTTAGATAGCTATTTTCTTTGAACTGCTATGATTTTCATAATAGTTTATATATATATATATATATATACATATTTATTTGTGCAGTTTATGTCATCTTCATTTACATATGCTTTTCTAGCTGTGCAAAACTTTTAAAAGGCCGATTATTCAGACATTGATGAGTATCTTTTCCTTAACAAAAGTTTCCCTATTTTACAAAGAAATTCCTTACAGTTTTGCAGAGAGGTTTTAGTTTATTTTAAATGAGGATATGAGGATGAGTGCTTTACCTTTATTCAGACATTCAAATAGCACTTATTTTATTTAGATCAGATTAGATAGTTTCCTATCTTCAAAGTATAAAGGATGTAAAATGTCTTCCCTTGGATTCTAGGATTAAACACACGCATGTTTATTAAAATTGAACAGCATAAATGTAAACATATTTTTTGTGTTTGTGTACAGAGTGTGATGGAATGTTAAAACCTCATATATTTTCAGTTTCAGATTCCAGACATTTAAAGGGGAGGAAAGATCAAGAACCACCAAGTGACTTGAAGATCATCACACACCTAAGCTATTGGGTGTGTTGCCTCTGATCCTTTCATTTTAACAGGCATAGTGGTTTTCCTCTGTTTTATTTACCTTCCCATTGCTTCTATTTCTCTTGAGACTAATTCTACTTTCTCTTGGTTTTCATAGAATATATCAAGCTTTCTGAGTAGCTGAACTCAGTGAAATGAATTCAGGAGAACCAGTTTCATAGGAAGCCCTTCTCAAAAAAGCATTCCAGGATTCTTCTTTTTTTGTTTCTCATTGAGTTTATTGGTACATTTTAGGTATACAGTACAGTTACATTCATTACTGAGATCTTGTACCTTTACATGACAGGTGGTCTTGGTTCTCATTGTTTCCCCTTGTCCCTGCCCTCCCTTCACCCCACCTCCCCTCCCCATTTACAAACACTTTATTTCCATTTTTTCATTTTCCCATATTTTTTTCTCTTGCCTTATTACATTTCCCCTACCCTTCCCACTTTCCCTATACCTTTAGCCCTTTTCTTCCCATTTCACAATGTCAGTTATCTCATTAGGATTTTATGTACTATTATAGTTTATTCACACCAGAGAAACTATTCGGTATTTACACATGTGTGACTTATTTATTTCACTTAGGAGTATTGCTCAATATGAATCCATTTTCCTATGAATGAGTCTAATTTCTCATTCTTTATGGCTGAGTAGTATACCATTTTATAGAAAAACCACATCTTGTTTATCCAATCTCTAACTGATGGGCAAATGGGCTATTTCCAAGTTTTAGCTTTTACAAATTGTGCCGCTATAAACATGGGTGTGCATATATCACTCTGGCATGATTCTTTAAATTCTTCTGGAAAGATGCCCAGCAGGGGGATGCCCGGGTCAAATGGAACCTCTAGTCCTAGCTCTTTCAGGTATCGCCATATTGATTTCCATAGTGGTTACTCCAGTCTGCACTCCCACCAACAATGGAGAAGGGTTCCTTTCTCCCTACAACCCAGCCAACATTTGTTATTGTTTGATTTCTTGATTGCAGTCATTCTTTTTGGGGTGAGATGGAATCTCAGTGTTGTTTTCATCTGCATCTCTCGAATGACCAGTGATGTGGAACATTTTTTCATATATTTTTTGTTGCTTTTCCTTCTTTGTCTGAGAAATGTCTGTTAATTTCAGATGCTCATTTTTTAATTGGGTCTTTATATTTGGGGGGCTCACTGTTTTGAGTTCTTTATATATTCTAGATCTGAAGAGAAGCTGGTAAATTTTTTTCTTACATTGTAGGTTGTCTTAGTTCTGTTGGTGGTTTCTTTTGCAGTGCAGAAGCTTTTTAATAAGATGAGATCCCCAGGGATTCTTCTTAAAGAAAAGGTTTACATGTTTACACCTTTGAACAGAAAGTGGTGGGTTTTGTTGAATCCTGAGAGGCTCTTATGGTATCTTCTTTCTTGTTCCTGCACAAAGTACTTGATTTCTTTATAATGATGCTAATTTCTTCAGCAGCCATCTTTGGTTTAGCTTCACTTTATATGTTGTTCCTTTTGAACCAAAACTGAAAATTTTCAGACTTTCTGTTGTGTCCTCCCTACATTCTTACTATAAAACTGGCTAAGGCAGCCAACAGTACCCGTGCCTCAGCCTGAACATCTGAATGTTGGGATATTTTAAAAATTTCTCTGCCAAGTTAATTAGTGCACTATCCTTAATCTCATATCCTGTAAAGTCACATAATAGTGGCACAATGTAGACAAATTTTCTGCCACAGTGTTGCACTCCTGGCCTCTAGTTCAGCTGTCAATGGAATCCTTATTCTCAGCTGAAACTTTCTGAGCCTGGCCTTTGTTGTCCACATTCCTATCAAATTTCTGGTTTTCTGAGATCTGACCAGAATCATGAATCAGCCTCTGCTGATAGCATTCTAGAGCTTCTCAAGTCTGGATCTGGAAACTTTCCAAACTTATTTCACAAAGCCTGTTTAAAAGCATCATCATCAATGACTCATCTTCTCCGGTAACAATTTTCTATATTAG
Source organism: Fukomys damarensis (assembly GCF_012274545.1). Classification (NCBI taxonomy): domain Eukaryota; kingdom Metazoa; phylum Chordata; class Mammalia; order Rodentia; family Bathyergidae; genus Fukomys; species Fukomys damarensis. The sequence goes on along the minus strand of NW_022900943.1, from coordinate 26,701,905 downwards.
TCAGGGTGGTTTTTTTTTTTGGACAAAATATCTCCACCCACAACTTAATGGAGATTTTTTTTATTTGTTAGGACATGTTTATAGTACATAATAAATGCACTCACCATGGAGATTTGGTGTATGTATATAATGCATTTTAATTATTCTTACATTCTCTCCTCCTTTCTTTCCTCACCCTACTTCTATCTCTTGTTTAATTGAGCTCAGAGTTTTGGTGGATTTATTCAAGAGTCAGCTGGCTGTAAGATAAAAATATTGTGGTGGTTGGTATGGCAGAGCAAAGCTGCTTAGTTTGTGATTGTTGGGGATCAGAGCAGGGAACAATACTAGAGAGGAATGGGTTCAGGACCAAAGGCCATGTTCTATCATTGACCCTGGCTTGTCCAGGGGCATTCTTTACTAATCTACTTTTTAAAATCCAATTAAGTTGATATATCAGAATTACCAGACACAAAGGGGATTCTCAAAAGAAATAAACAAAAAGAGACAAACTTCTTGGCTAGTTTGGGAGTGTTTTTGACTGCTGGGTTAGCTATTGAGTTTGTTCTCCAGATAGGAACAAACCAGTGATCTGTGCATATATGTACATATGTGAATGCATGAATAAGCATGTTAAGCAGGATGATGACATGTTTATGCCATGTCCTAGAAAAATAACTACATTAACAATATCAACATAGCAGAGGGACTTGAAGCAAGAAAGCCAGATACAAATGGTTTTAGTAGGTCATAGTTTAGCTGATTTGGATATTAACTGACTATAATAATGATAGAATTTAATTTTTATTAGTATATATTTGTTATGGCTTATATCTAAATGTCCCCCAAGAGCCTATGTGCTCATAGGTGGGGCTTTTGGAAGATGATTGGATTAAGGGACCATATAGCTCACTTGCTATTGGGGGATGAATTCTGGTTGGAAGAAGGGGGCGTGTCCTTGAAGGATGTATCTCCCTCCAAAGCTCCTCCCTTACTTTTTGTTTCCTATCTTCTATGTGTTGGGAAGTTCTCCTCCACCATTCCCTCCTGCCATACCATCCTGCCTTAGAATAGGCCTACCATGCAAGGAGAAACTTTTGAAACATAAGTCAAAATAAACAACTCCTCTTTTAAGTTGTGGGTGCCAGGTATTTTGTTCCAGTGATGAGGAAAGCAACTAAGATGATGTTTGTGATACATAATAATTGTATTCATCTTGGGGAATTATTTCCATTTCATAGCTAGGGAAACTGACATTCAGAGAAGTTACATAGCTTCTCTGAGGACACATAACTGGTCTATAATATTAGGCTACAAACATTCTTCTAAGACCATGAATTAAATTAGTGAAAAATTTTGATCATTTTTTACCAATACAATATTTTAATTGATAAACTTACATCTTCATTATTCCCTATACACATAATATATATTAATGAAGCATATTATTTTATTGGAGCCCAGTGGATCATTTGGTGTATCTAATTAGTTGTAGTTACCTACTTTGGCCTACTCCCTATGTAATTGAATCTGAATGCCTTTTAGATGTTGTATAAGTCTTAAGTTGACCATAGATCTTACCCTTAGACCTGGCTGTTTCACAAACAGCTGTTAACTTTTTGACCCCTACAGGGATCTGAATTTGAAACTACATTGAACCTCACCATCAAGCTACACAGAACTATTACTTATATACCTGCATGTAATCCCCATTTTATTTTTTGTTTTGTTTGTAGTTTAATTACTTCATGCATAAGTGTTGTAGAAATGTTCTTAAATGATTGAGCTTAACATTTCTCCTAGTGATAATTTAGTTTACCCCACTTCCACTATAGGTGAGAAAAACAAGGCTCAGATGGCTGTAATAAAATAATTACTTGAGGTGGAGGTAGAGCCTGTTAGAAATTTAGGATTAGCACTTAAATTTCTAATGCTCAATATTTTCCTTTCTGGCAAATGGGCTACCTTTCTGGTGGCTTACTATGCAAACATCTTGAACACTCAGAGAGTATTTCACCCATTTTTAAATGTGACTGACTATAGGATTATTTGTTCTATTTTATATGATTATAATAATTATTTAAGATGGTTTTTAACTTTGGATGCCTAGAATCACTGGCGGAAGTTTTAAAAAATTGCCAGGTCTTGACTCACAGAGGTCCTTTGGAAATAATTCTGGCATACTTTCAAAGGCACTCATACTTTTAAAAAGCTGCTTAGGTGATTCTAATATCAGCTGGGCTTGATATCTCTGAATTTAATGGCTACCTTACAGTAACTTGGAGACATCTGGTTATAAATATCAGGCCTGAAATTGTGAAATTGCTTTTGAACCAATCATCTATGATGACCAAAAATTTTTCTACTGGACAGGAGTTAACCATATCATGTCATATTCCAGGGCCTATGGTTTAACATTGTGTGTGTTATCTACTGTACTAGCTTAAGAATATAATCTCAATCAAATTGGAGAGTGATTAAATTGATTTTATAGTTAATATAGAGAAATAAGTACACAAGAACAGAAAATGTATATATAGAAGAAAAACTTGTAATTGTTAAAAAGCACACCACAATGAATTTCAGCAACGAGTACTGGTGCATGAACAAACAGAGTCATACAAATGAAGAGATGTCAGAGAAACAATATTTATGCATTAGAATTTATTATATTTAAAAGTCACCACTTTGAATCATGAGAGGAAGGAATGATGAATTAATTTTTTTAGGAAACTGGTTAACAATTGGAAACAAATTATATCTTTACATTGAAGGTTAAACCAAATATATTACAAATATATTAAAGTTAAATATTGAAAACGGAACTACTAGACATTTAGAAAAAGCGATGACCATCTGACCATCAAGCATTTCTAAGCATAAAAAGAAGATAAAAACAATTTTGACTATGTACGAAAACTTCTGTATATCTAAAACATATCGTGAATAAAATTAAGAAACTCTAGGCAATGTATGAAAACCTTTGCAATAAAATGTCAGTATATATAGAGTGTATATATAGAGTGTAAAAGACACACAATCTGCAATGGATGATAAATATCAATTTTCAAATGAAAGACACAAATGGGCAGATGAAACCCTTAAATATATGAAAAAATATGTATATATATATATATATATAAAATCTAGTAAACAAAAATACAAAATAAACAACTTGAAATTATGTCTACCAACTATCCTGCTATAGTGAAAGAAAAAACAAATTCTAATGAAACAGAGAGATAGTTCATGTTTGTGGATTAGAAGCCCAAATATTGAGATGTCAATTTGTTTTTCCCAATTTGGTCTATAATTCCCCGAAATCCCAACAAATTTGTTTTTTCTTGTAGATATTGACAGGCAAATCATATAGAGTAGCTTGAAAAATACTGAAGAAGAAAGGTGGAGGAGAGCACACTAGAGAAGACAGAGATGGTAGATAAGGATATTAAAGATACTCATCATTTAATTTAAAATCTGGATCAAACAAAAATTTGATGTGCATATAGATTTATTCATATTTGCCCAAACCTGGAAATCAGCCAAAATGACTGTAAGTGAATTCACTATGTCATTGGGTAAACAAGCTATCCAAGCAATGGAATAATGTCTATCCGATCAATGGAATAATTATCAGTGATTAAAAAAAGATTAATTACCAACACCAATAACGTCATAGAATGGTTTTAGCTACATACTACCTATCAGCCAGGGATTTAGCCCAGTAGTGCGGCTGCCTGCCTCACAAGCACAAGGTCCTGAGTTCGAGATCCATTACCCCAAAACAAACAAACAAAACCACAAATGAACATATTGGCTGTCATAAGCCAGTATTTTCAAAATACAAATACTGATTAGTTCAATTCTATGATTATTGTAGAAAAGAAAAAGCTATAAAGATAGTAAAATCTCAGTGCTAGATGTTGAAGAGGAAGAGAGAGTTGAAGGGGTGAAGTATGGGGGATGTTTTTAGAGTAGTACAGCTATTTCAGAGACTTTAGTGTTGATGTGTGACATTATGCATTCTGTATGACCCAAAATTTAGAAAAATGTACAGCACAAAGAGTGAAACTTAATGAATGCGATTTTTTCCCTATTAAGTTTATTGGTACATTTAAAGCAAACAATGCAGTTACATTCATCATTGGGATCTTGTACCTTTACATGGTGTGTCTTGGTTCATATTTTTCCCCATAGCCCTGCCCTCCCTTCACCCCCTTCACCCTTCCCTATTTACAGAGACTTTGTTTCCATTTTTTCTTTTTTCGCATTCTTTTCTTTTCCCTATTTCCTTTCCTCTCCCCTTCTCACTTCACCTTCAGCCCTTTTCTTCCTATTTCACACTATCAATTATATCATTTGAACCTTATTACTCTTTTAGTTTTTCACACCAGAGAATTAAGTAGGTCTTCTAATGAATGCAAATTTAAAAATCATTTAAAAGTTTGGGGATCCAAGTTGGAACACAGCTAACTACATTACACATTAAAACATTTTCTTTGAAACTGCAGAATAACTTTTTACAGAGTGATTTCAAATAATTTATGCCTCAAGGTGCAATGGCATAACCTCCCATTCTTTAGATGTAGGCTGTTCATGGTGGCTTCCTCTGGAAAAGCACAGTGTGAAAGGAGTAACTTACCAATGGAAAAAACTTATAAACACCATGTTACTCATGTGATCAAGGTTAGCAACAAGAGTGGTTGGTTAGCTTTCCATCATTGTGACAAAATATCTGAGAAAGTCAAATTAAAAGGGAGAAAGATTTATTTTGGCTCATGGTTTCAGGTTTTAGAGGTTTCAGTCCGTGGTTCTTGGCCTTATTGCTTTGGGCCCGTGGTAGGGTAGTGCATAGTGGAGTCTGTGGAGTCTGCACACTTCACTGCAGCCAGAACACAGACAGAGGAGGTTATGCCATTTGGTTTCCTTTTGCTAAGGCCCAATCCTTAAAGGTTCCACCCTTTCCCAGTTGTGCCACAGTCTAGTGACCACACCTTTCACATGGGCCTTGGGGGAACATCCCAGATACAACCATAGCAAGTGATGAATATATATATGATACACACACACACACACACACACACACACTCACACACACACACACACACACACACACATAATCATGTTGCTGGTATATATACCTTTCAACAATGGGTTGCAATTTGACCTTCTTTTGAAAAACATAAAATCCCTGTGTAGTCATGAGAAGAATTTGAAGTAAATTGCGGCTGAGGAACATTGCACAATATGCCTGAGTTGTAATCCTCCACTTCTCCAAGTCATCAAAATCAAGGAATGTCTCAGAAACTATAACAAAGAAGAGGAGCCTAGAGCAAGAAGACCTCTAAATGTAATGAGGTGTCTTGGATGGGATATGTAAGACAGACAAAAATATTATTAGGTAAAACATAAGGAAATCTGAATAAAGCATGGGTTTTTGTTAATAATGATATAATAATATTAGTCCATTCACTGTAACAAGTATTCTATACTAATATGATATTAGTCATAAGGGAAAGTAGATCTTGGGTCATGTGAGAACTTCCAGAATCACTTTCACACTTTTTTGTGATTCTAAAATTTTTTAACATAAAAAGCTTATTTAAAAAATGTTAGTAAAATTCTAAGTGACGATATCGTAATTTAACTTTCTCTTTGTGTATTTTAGTATTCCAAACTACTTACAATAAGACCTACTAAATTAATATCAGAAGAAAATTTTTTTTTTTGTGGTTCTGGGAATGGAAGCAAGGATTTTGTGCATGCTGGTCAAGTGCTCTGCCACTGAACCACACCCTAGAACTAAAACATTTAAAAAATATTAACAAATATAAAAGTATTTGTAGATTCTCTCACATATATTTGCTTTCCTCTAGTGATATGGGAATAATACTTTTTTTGTTCTACTTCTTCCCCTTCACAACATTTATCACAGCAGTCTGCACAGTATACTAAATCAGTACAAGCTTGCTGAGGACGCTACTTAAACCACATTGACTTAAACTGTTACAGTGAAAAATTGTGCTTGATATTTTTGTTCAGTTTTAATGAAATCAACTATGTGGTTAAAACATGCTTAAAAAGTTCAATAAAACACAAAGGACTGAAAGAGTCAACATGGTGACTTATTGGATGCCTGGCTAAACACTGACTTATTTAAGAAGAGCACCTATCTGTTTGATGCTTTGGATCCGTGATGGCTTTGCCAAGTTGAGCTGTGTGGTGAGTTGAGTTATGTTCAAAAATCACAAAGAAAAACCCCTAAACAAAATGCCTATTCTGGCAAGAGCTAAATTTAGAGTCTTTGGGGAAGCCCCTCCTAGTTGGACTCCAAAGCTTATTTATGTGTCTATCTACTTTAATTTGACAGCAGAATTCTCAGAAACTTGCCTCACTGGCCAAGTCCTTTTGCCCCAACCCAGTGCTGACTTCTTTGATCCCTTTCATTTATATAAGCAGGCCAAACTAGACTTCAATCACAGCTGTCTTTATTTTATGAAGATTTAGTGCCAGAGTTGCCCTTATATCCTTCATCAGTGTCTACAAGAGAAATTGCATCCAACAGCAGGAGGCCAGAACACAGCTAGGCCACCCAAATTTGCCTGCTGCTCAGGAGTGGTGAGAGCATACTTAAGAAGTCCTTCAAGATTTACTTAACACTCAGGAGCATAAAGGGGAATGCTTCAGGGTTCAGGGTCACGCTTTGTGTGTGGATATGTAAAGCAGCATATGGCCTCTCTGCCCCAGAAGTGACCTTTTGCTGCATCCCTTTATTGTAGAAACAAAATGCAAACAGGGAGGCTGTTCTCAGCTAGACTATAGGGCCATAGGCACATGTTTATGAGGCTCGGCTAATTACTTGCACCTGTTTGCCAGAGACATTCTTAAAACTTTTCTAGGTGAATTAAATTAGTTGAGACAAAACTTCCCTTTTCAATTGATGAAGAAAGGAAACTGCCCAAATGTATATGTGCATGTGTGTGTGTGTGTGTGTGTGTGTGTATGTATATCTGAGAATACCAAATGGTTTTTAGTAACAGAATAAAGGAAATGTTTGTGCTATATTCAAATCACTTCAAACCCTTTGTAAGCACTCCGCTTTGTTGGCTCCTCTGCCATGTTCTTTTCTTTGATTGCAGTGGAACTTATCTGAGTCATCTGCCCTATCTGCTAATTTTCTCCCCTATTCAGCTTTGGAATTAACTTGTTAAATTAATCTCATCTTCATTTATTTTACAGCGTCTTCATATTTAAATGCTGATTTTATGAACATCTGTTTCAATCACAGTGCACACCCATTACTTTTATGAGCTGTATATAATTTAGAGAGATTTATTGCTGACCTTTGTTGGTGAATTGAATGTTTTTGTTGTCAGTAACATTTCTGTAATTGATGCCATTGTTACTGCCACCCAGAAAGTGGTTTTTCAAATGAGATATGTTTGAGGGAATCTTTTTGGCTTAAACACATTAAATCAGGCAAACATCACTTAAAAAATGTGCAGCTTTGGAAAAAATTATTTTTTAAAATCTTGCAGCATCAGCTGGGGGGAAAACTGCTACTCGAGTTTCCTCTACTTTGAAACAGTTTTTAAGTTTAGTGCGCTACAAAAGATTTTTCTCCCTAGCACTTATCATTTAATAATATAATTGAGGAAAGTGTGTTATTTATAACAGTGACTATTGATAAACCCATCAAGGTAAGGTGAATTGAACATTCAGCTTTCCACTGTCTTAGCAAAAAAATACTATTTTTCAGAGTCAGAAAGTACAGCAAAATACTACCTATGTGTTGAACCTTCTGTCTCAGAGGAGACGTTCTGAATTCCCTCTGAGTGTCACAGGTCGAGTAGAACTGAAAGATATTTCATCTCTCTTAGCAAGCTGATGAGAATGGCAGAATGTTGAAGATGCCTCCCAATTTAATGAGTATGTAGTCTGAATCTTGCCTTCATCTTGGAAAAGGTAATGGGGTTGGAGTACGTTGGAGGAATAGGGTGAAAAAGCCATAATAGGGATGACAAATTTATTTGTTTTAGAGAAAACTTCTCTTCTATGGGATATGATTACTGTAATTCTGAATACAGTGGTGTATTCCTATCTCTAGCTTATAGGAATTCGGTTTATTTTAAGAATTATTGGCCCAGGGATTTAGCTCAGTGGTTCCACTGCCTGCCTTGTGAGTGTCTGGAGTTGGATTCTCTGGTGCCAAAAAAAAAAGAAAAAAAAAAAGAATTATCTATAGATATGCATCAATTTTTCTTTAGTTTAAATCAGAAGTATCTAGATTCCTCTAATGAACAATATGTTTTCTTTGTTTCTCTCTGAGTGCTTCTTTAACCCTTAGGTAATGAAATTATCTGTTTACAACAGCCCACTGTCATTTTAAGACTTTACATTTTGAAATATTATTGTTAAAGTCCACAAGAATATACCTGTTATAATGAAAAATTGTAAGTTTGTATTTCAATTGGGTTTTTTCCAATAAAACCAGCTTTTACTCTTCATAACTTAAAACATACTGTGATAATATTCTCATCTTTTCAAGCGCAAGAATACAATTGTAAGTCCTAATTACTATAATGTCTATGTCTTTTAACATCTACATTATCTGATATGGAAAAAATAAAGATGGATATATAGCTCTTACTTTTTTATTATGCTGACCATAGTGCCCTTCACCTCCTGGTTATGAAACACATTCTTGTAGACATCTGGGAAGACTCACAAAAGTATGAGAAATAAATCAAAGTTGCCTGTGATACAAAGTATATTCAACATTTAAAAATATTTCCTTTTGAATATGGTTTTGTGTTTTGATTTTATCTTGAAACATCTTTTTTTCTATGTCATTGTGGTATCTACAAAAAGATAAGCTTTGATGCTTTTGCTTTATTCTATCAAAAAGGCTTACAATCCTGGATATAATTATTCAGCTAGTTTTTTACATACAGGTTGATTCTTATTTTAAAAGTATCATAACTAATGTAGTGATAAATATATTTGTATGTAAATGTCTTTGCACACAGCTAAATTTTTATTTGTGATAAATTCCTGGAAGAACTTGTACATCATTAAGATAATTGTGCTAAAGGAAACATACATTTGAATCATCTTTAAAGTTCTTTTGAGCAAAGAAGTGATTTACATTTGAATAGTAGATTCAGAGTGTTCATTTTTGTATTGTATTGGTGCCTATTGAAAAATAAGACAAGAGAACTCTGATGGATGAAAACTATTGTTTTATCTCACATTTTAAAATGCCTTGAGATTTAACTTTTTTCATTCATTTTCATCATTAGTATGTGTCTTTTGTAATTTTGCTGATTATTTGGTCTGTTTTTCTATGGACTTTTTCTTATAAATTATAAAAACATGTTATCTATTAAAGCTTCTAACCTGTTATTTCATATCTATTGGGGCCAAATGGCATTTGATTTTGACGTCATCCAGTCTATTTCTTCTTTTTGCTAGAAGAGGCTTCTGTCATCCATATATAATATAATTATTTTATAATGTTTTTCTTTTCATATAAACCTTTAATTTATCAAGAATGTATTTTGGAGTGTGAATTTTGGAAATGAAGATTTTATTTTCTTCCCTCATGATTCCATCTTTAGCATGGACATAATTCTTTCACATACTAGCGTCTCTTTGGAGATTTTTATACCGAGTCATTGACTATTCTTACTTATTTTTTTTTGTACTTTAATAGCCACGATATTATCTCTTTTAATTGAGTTTATTGATACATTTAGGTATACAGTACAGTTACATTCATTATTGGGATCTTGTACCTTTGCATGACAGGTCTTGGTTCTCATTTTTCCCCCTTGTCCCTGCCCTCCCTTCACCCCCACCTCCCCTCCCCATTTACAAACACTTTATTTTCATCTTTTCATTTTCTCACATTTTTTTCTTTCCCCTTATTACCTTTCCCCTACCCTTCCCACTTTCCCTACACCTTTAGCCCTTTTCTTCCCATTTCACAATGACCACAATATTGTCTATTAGATCAAGTTAAATGACTCTTCTATTACATCAAGTTAAATGACTTTCCCCCTTATCCTCTGAAATACTGCTCCCAAAGTAACATATGATATTGTCTGACATGAAAATTTTCACATTCTTTCTTAAAAATTCATTTCATGATATGTACTCATTTTAATTTTCACCTCTGAAATTGAAATGTGTCTTGCAATAAACAAGCAGACAGAATTCATGGAAGTTATTAGTACATATCCCAGTATTAGTATGTACAACTAGTAGAGCATATTAATAGTACTTAGTATATCAGTACATGAAGTGTTACCTGGGCTCTTAGTACACTAGTGTTAGTACATTTAGTAATGCAGTATTAATTATTGCTGTTCCTATATTGTTACCTGTTGTACACTGCTGACATTACATATGTTAAATCTGTATAACTTAGGGTATTCTCAGGATGATATCATGACTGTTCATTAAATAGAAAAGTTATGCATTCATAATAGTGTGAAAACTGAAAAGAAAGGCATATTTATTGTCAGAGAGGGGCTCCCATTTCATTTTTTCTCGCTAGAGAAACAGGTGTGTGCCTTATTTGATCTCAGCGAAAGAGGCCAGGAGTACACAGACAAAGCTGTGTTAAATATTATTATAAAGATTCACAAACAGGATTGCCTACCGCGCACTGAGAGTGCAATTAAGGGCAGGAAAAACGGCCAAACTCTTGAAAGAAATAAAATACATTTCAAAGCAAAGAGGAACATGAGGGCACTGCTTTATGCATCGTGCAGAACAGCACAGATTGAGTTATGGGGATCTGCTTGCTGACTCTGAGCAGTAGCTCCTCAGCTTCCAGCATCATGCGGTACAATTTAGTGAAAAAACTTTGGTATCAAAATTTGCGAAGAGATCCTTAATGACTTGGAAGAAAATATTCAAAAGAGGAGAGGAGCACTTTTTCTCAATCATTAATTCTCTTGATGTTATCAGAGATGATGCAGTGACAAAGTCTCTGTCCAAATAAGCCGGAGGTAGATATATGAAATGCAAATATATAGTAAGTTTATATATATATTCCTTTTTTAAGTGAGAGGAAAAGATGTATTAAAATGTAATTGCCAGTATTACTACTGCATAAAACAGTGGTATATTTTATGCTATTTTAGATTGAAGGAAAAGCAACATCTGCCCTGATTCTCTTCTTTGACAACTTAGTACACCGATGGAATGAGTCTCTCTTTGTCCCATAGAATTCTATGAACAGATTTTAGTTTCAACAATTACACTCTTGCTAAAGTTTTAGAAGACTTAATAATATTGTAATTTCCACATAGATTTGAAAACCTCTGTCTCAGTTAGCAAACCTCCGAACCTGAAGGTGGTTTTCCCAAATCCAATTCATGTCTGGGCTCACTCTTCCAAATTCCTTTTACCTATATTAATTTCTTAACCCCAAGTCATTTTGGGCGACTCTGAGCGCGCACTCATGCCTGACTCTAGTCTACACTTTTAAATAAGATCTTATTTTAGTCCTTTGAACTCCAGTCTTCTGTGAAGTCTTTTCTGCATGATCACAAGACAAGTAATGGCATCTGCCTTTATAGGCATCTGCCTGAGATGTGTTTGAATGTGAACATCTTCATTCATGTGTTTAACATGAAGTCCAAATGCAAATTTTCTTTCTCCTGTTGTTATCAGTCTCTCAGTGTTTGCAGCCTTTGCACACTTTCCCCCAGCCTTGGGTAGTTTGTGTTCTCCCTTCGCAGGGACCTCCGCTGTGTGTCTATCTTCCCAGACTTTCCTGAGTTTTCTCTCCTTTTCCTTTCTCTATTATCCTGGCACTTCTGGCACTCTTAACAAAGTATAAAATGCCGTTTTTCTTAACCTTCTGCCCTACTCCATGCCATCTTGCTCTGAACTAAATTTGCAATCGCTAGAACATGGTCATTACCCAGAATGCCAAATGTAGGTCAATTGATGTTGCTGTGAAAAGCACTATACAAAAGGGAAGCGTGCAGTTTCCTTGTGCTTATTATAGAGGAATTACAAGACATACAATGCTGCTTTGAGAAAAAAGGTTACTGTATACTCTCTCTCACTGCGTAGTATCACTCTTTAAGAAACCATTAGGTAAGAAAGTAAAAGGCTAATGCTCTGTATGTGTAATGTTTATGACATATTTATAAAATATTTCAAAGCAATTATTTCTTTAGTTTTACTAACTTGTGACATACTTTACCATATATACAATTCTTATAGTTACCATATGTTCATGTGCTCTGTTTTATAATTTCATCGTTGATGAAACCCTAGACCAGGTGTATAGGGAACAGAATCAAGAATTGTTTTAGGATAGGTAGGACGGCTCTTGACTCTTTATAAGCTTGTTGGTTTGAAAACATAGAGTCTGCTTTTTCTCCCTGGAGTGGGGGCTAGACTTAAGAACTGGCTTCTAGCAGATAGACTGTGCAGGAGTAATAGTGCATGGCTTTTGAGACTAGGACATAAAGATCACTGTACTGTACCTTCCAGCTTGCTCTCTTCTTCATCACCCTCTCTGGCAAAGCTAGCTGCTTGCTATTTTATGAATGTACTCACACAGCTCTAAAGGGAAGCAGGAACTAAGACTGCGGAACTGAAGCCTCCTTCCAACAGCCCTGTGGGTTATCATCTTGGCACAGAGTTGTTAGGCACAGTTAACCCTTCAGATAATGACAGCTTCACTAGACACCTTTGATGCAATATGTATTATCCGGCCAACTAAGCCTCTACTGTACTGATCTGCAGAGATGATATCATAATAAATGTTTGTTGTTTTAAAATGCTGAGTTTGGGGTATAATAGTGACTCTTTTTATAGTTTTGCTTCTTATGGTTTCAGCTATCCATAGTCAATTGTGTTCTGAAAATATTAATTCCAGAAATGATTTGACACATTTTAAATTGTGCAGCAATCTGAGTAGTACATTAAAGTCTCATGGGATCCAGTCCATCTTTCCCAGGACGTGAATCATTCCTTTGTTCTTCATAACCATGCCATGTATGCTAACTGTCCATTATTCATTTAGGAGATATCTCAGTTGCCAGAATATTGTTGCTATAAAGTTGCTATAAAGGTTCAAGTAATCTTTATTTTACTTGATAATGACCCCAAAGTGCAAGAGTGGCAAATGCAGAGGAGGCAACAGGACATAAAATATGGAGGGACAGATTGATCCTGGTATTAAGTAACAACACTGTAAGGCATGTAGGAAAAACCATAGCACAGATAGGCTTCTCTAGTATTCACCGAAGAGTCTTCTAATATCTCTCTTATAGATAAGGGAGACTAGTCTAATTGAAAATAAAGAATTAAGCAGAAACAGATGATTGTAGTGAGCATAGATGATTTCTCCAAAATATTTCCTGGTGGTAACAGCTACAGCCTCAGGGGTCAGGTCTCTAGGGTGAGGCCAGCAATAGCCTGACTTGGTCACACTAGGTTATCCATCCTATTTCCAACATCACCATGTGCTCTTTATCCCTGTTGTAGAGGTAGCTTCTTATTTCTCAGTGGGAATAGGAAGAAGGAAGATTAACATTTCTACTCCAAAATCATGCTGCAAGCACTGGTGCTGGTCAGCCAGCATCCATGGTGAAGGATAGAGCGTGTTCAGGACACAAAGTTCAGGAGGCCAGTGGTTGGGTATCCAGCACTGTCAGAACTGTTATTTAGTTTTTGAAGTTCATAATTTGAACTTTACTTTCAGCTAGGAATAAAACTGGTGCATACACATTATCAGTGATGGTTAGTTCTTTAAGTTTTGAAATGAATTTAGAGAATGAGAAAGAGGAGGGAATAATCAATTAACGGTTATTGAGAATTCACTATAGCGAAGGCATTCTCTTCCCCAGAAGAAAGAGAGGTGTAGTTACTATAGTTCCTTTACGTCTTTTGCTCTTGCTTTTGATGTTAGTGATCAGTTTATGACCTTAAGTACATCCTAACTTGCCTTAATTGCACAATAAAATTTCTCCTAGTTTTTTTTTTTTTTTTTTTTTTTTTTTTTTTTTTTTTA
>NW_022900943.1:26672495-26687639 GCF_012274545.1 Fukomys damarensis | reverse complement strand
TTTTTTTTTTTTTTTTTTTTTTTTTTTTTTTTTTTTTGAGACAGGGTCTCACCATGTAGTTGAGACTGACCTGGAACTCACTATGTAGCCCAGGCTGGTCTCAAACTCACAATGATTCACCTGCCTCAGCCTCCTGAGTGCTGGGATTACAGGTGTGTGCCACCACGCCTGGCCTTCTCCTAGTCTTAAACCTTAGCTCCTTTTTGCCTATACTTTTCATGTCTCTTTTGGGGTTACTGATTAGACAATTTTTCAATAATAACACTTCTTTGGTGTGCATCTCCCCATTTTATTTTAGTTTGTTTTTCTGATTTGATTTTGCTCATCTACTTCATTCGTTTGTTTCTTTGTCTTGATCCTGGGGATTGAACCTAGGGCAACATCTTTGATAAGAATTCACACTCTACCACTGAGCTATGCCCTCAGCCTCCAGCCCCCATTTTATTTAGCCAAAGGTTCCTGTTAACAAATATCATTTGAGGCTATATGGACACGCATGAAAAGAACCATCTCTTCAAGAAACGAACTGATGTATTTACATGATCAAGAATTTGGGCCTTGCTGTTTTTCAAAGTGAAAGTTTTGCCTACATTTTGTAAAGCAAAGGCAAAACTTTAGTTTTCCTTTTTAATTTTGCTACTTCATAAACTGCTACTTTAGTGTGATTGGATAAAAGAAAAGTTAGGAGTATTTCCAGCCTCTCCCATCCTCCACAAACCAACTTGGGAAGCAGGGAGAGGAAGTTTTTCGCTTGCTCAATGAGTTCCTAGGTATTTTTATGCGGAGCAAAATCTTAGTAAAGGAGGCATAAGAGACTTGAAGGAAGTCAGATTAAGTGCATCAGGGACAGGCCAGGGAGGATGCCATAAACGCTACTCCGGTTAGGTTGGGGAGTGAGACCCGTGGGGGAGGAACGTGGATTTTATGGGCAGGTGCCACATGTGCAAGGAGTTGGCAAGCTTGGAAAGATAATATTTTCAGAGTTCTTTGCTAGATGATTCCTCTTTTGATGTTTTTCTTAAAGACTGGAGTAAAAAAAAATCAAAAACAAAAACAACACTCCCCCACCCAAAAAAACCCTAACGTTGTTTTTCAGTTGTTTAGGTACTATATGGATGCTTCTTTGACATGAAACTACACCCAGCAGGGCCTATCTGATTCTGGGCTTTATATGGGTAATACATTCTATAATTTTTTGTGTGTGTGTGAAGGAAAGATGAAATTGATGACAAATTGTTCCTCATCCTTAAATATCTTAGAACATTTATGACGCTCCCCTTAGCAACAAGCTATTAACATACAGTGAGGTGTTCAAATTATTCTCGGAAGGTTGAAACTCTTGAACTAGTCAGTGAAGCACAACAGAATATTCAGGTATAAGAGATGGTAAATCCTTACTCTTTTGAAGAGTTTCCATTCACCCTTTTCACTGTACTGTGATCTGTGAACTCTTGTAAGCCTCACCTCTCTCCTGTGGTCCAGCCAAGGTTTTATGATTTAGTTTTTCTTTGGTGACATTTCTAGTTGTCTCTTAACCTCTGTCTTGGCTCTATTATTATGTGGTAAGACTCATGGATTTCCTTGGAATACAACCACTTTCAATTTCTAAGCAGGCTTTTGAAAATTCTTGTGGTAAAACCCAACAAAGTTAGGAATTACTTTTACTGAGAATGCTTTTTCCTAGAACACTTTATCTGGAAATAATAAATAAAAAGAACTTTCTGGGTCATACAATGGAGATACACAGTGTTGTCATTCAATCATTTGTTTTTAAAGCCCAAATGTAAATAATAAGTAATTTGATTTATATTTGTGTATGAAGTTAAGGGCTAATATTTATCACTTCTCTAAGTCTTAGTTAACTGTTGGCTTTGGACCAAACTTCCCCTTGCAACCACAGAAATTTGGCACCCATGTAGTACATATGGTCAAATGGATTAGGTTTGATGGGGGAATGTGAGAGTGTTTTATTTTGTTAGCCGAGCTAAAATAACCATTAACTTCTTAGTGAAAATTTCCATTCAATGATAAGAATTCAACTGTGAAAGCTGAATTTTTCATTGAGGCAACTGAAACCATAATTGAAATTTTCTTAACAAAATTTCCACTAAAAATTGAGAAGGAAGACACATGAGCCATACGTACACACACTTTTTTTTTTCTTTTAGTCTGGGATTAAACCGAAGGCCTTTACATTGAGCTATGTCCTCAGTCCACATTTCATTTTATTTTAGTCAGTGTCTTACTAAGCTGCTCTGAGGGGACTCGAACTTGCAATCCTCTTGCTTTAGCCTCTCAAACAGCTGGTGCTACAGACATATGTCATCACACTCACCCCTTGCATTTATATTTCACAATTGTCTTTGTTAAATTTCAGTTTTTGTGATGTGTGTCATGATGCATGGCCAAATGTTTCATGGAAGCAGCATTAGGTGTGCATCTGAGAAACACTCTTCAGGGTGTTTTGTGTGTGCAGTGGGTTGGGAGTTGGGGTGGACAACATAAGATGTGTATCTGGTATCTTGAGGCATATACAGGAGAGATATGCCTGGTTACCGTTTTTTACACCTTCAATTCACTAGAACGAAGGTTTATCAAGTTGTTCTTTGCTAATGGAAACATATCAAGTGTCTCATGCTTTTTGATGACAAATAGATCATGTAAGGTTGTGTGTGTGTGTGTGTGTGTGTGTGTGTGTGTGTGCCATAGATAGAGAATGAAAATGAAGGATATCAACGAGAGAAGAAAATGGAGTCTGTGCTCAGCTACCTAGGCCAATGGGGTGTAGATAAAGCAAAATGGCATCTAATCATCCAATCAGCTTAAAATTTTTTTCTCATTATCTTAAACTTTCACAAAAAGGAAACTCAGATCAAGAAAAAGGTGGGCCTAAGAAGCAATATAGAGATAGATTTCTGGGATAGTAGTCAAGAATTTTTTATTAAACCCCTTTAAAGATTGCTCAATAGATTTTTTTTCTTTAGCAGAAAAGAAAATACAATGTTTTCCTTCAACCTCAGTCCCATGATATAATTTTGTACCATTAGTACCAAATATGCACTATTTGGACAATATAAAGAAATAAATGGCGTTAGCTGGTGTGCTTGCTATATTTCCTCTAATAACAATAGAATTGCCATTGTTGTCATGCTTCTATATTTGGCTCAATAAACAAAACATGTAATAGATATTATAGAAGCTGAACCAAAGAATGTAGTTCTAACTATATAAGCCTGAATAACCCAGTTGAAAAAGAGAAGGAAGCAATTACAGAAATCAGTATGGTAGCATAGGAATTCTCCAGTGGATTCAGCTTGGAACCACACTATAGAGAAGAGAGGATGGCCAGGTAATCAAGAGAGAGCTATGAGGGAGCAGTGCGCACCTATGGGAAACACATCGTGCAGGCTAAGGCTACAGGCAGGCAAGAAGTCCATTGTTTTACTTGGAAAAATAAAATGAACTCATGTAGTGAGCATTTATTTGTTTTCCGTCTAGCTTTCCTCTGTTGGGTTTACCTTCACACAAGAAGCTCATGTGGCAATGATGGCATTTTCATTTCCTAACCTGGGCACTGAAGCACTTAATTCAATGAATCTACCCCTACTCCTTTGCAACCACTGTGCTTAGTTCAAGAATGGATAATCCCTACAGCTAGAGCCAAAGAGGAGACAGGGATGATTCCAGGTCTATGCGAGCATTAACAGACACTCTCTCTCTTAGAGAACTAGGCATGGAGACACTGTGACATCTTGAACTGTTCTAACCCTTCTACAATAGTGAAAAGAGCCCTAAGATTGGACAGAAGACCTGAAGTCAGTGAAGAAGGCTTCATTTATCTTCTGAAGCCTAGAATTACCATTGAAATCTAATTTTATGACATAATAAATACTGTTATTAAGCACTGTTTGAATTGAGCTGCATTTTTTTTTCTGTCACTTGCATCCAAAATATCTGTAACTGACAATAACATTTGGAAGATTATATAAAATTATCTGGGAACTTTATTTGCTAAGTAAATTTTATTTTCTGAGTACTTTCGCATTTTAATCCTCCTAACATCTCCAAGAGTATAAAGCAGCTGTATGTTTCAACAGACCAAAAGCCTTAACCAGAAATAGGATGTCCACGTGGGAAATTGACTCCCGAGGCAAAGTAACTTTCCAGCCATTCTTACAGGAATGTGATTGGGGCTTTGCCAGTTAGCAAAATCTAGTGAACAAAAGGGGTTAGAGAAGCCAGAAGCATAAAAAACCAAACCAAAGCAAGCCAAACCAAACAAAGCACAAAAAACAAAAACAAAAACTAGTAATGATAAAGAAATCTTTAAGAACTTGACAATGTGTTCACAATAATTAGGTGTTAGGGTGTCTTTGGGGTTTTGAAGACAGGGAAGCTTCACTCCCCCAGGGAGATTTTTGGCTGTCTCTTCTGAGCCATACAGGTATTTGCAAGAAGTAGTTGTATTTACTCTTTAATAACACTAAAGGACCTTGTGTCTGTTGTTGGTTGGTGCTTTCCTGTACTACTGGATTTGTTAAATCCCACTTTAGAGTAGTGAACTTGCATATCAAAGAGGCTGAATAACATGTCAAGATCACACAGATCAATGTACTTGCAGGCCTTGAAATGTTGACTACCTATCTTTAAAGCTCATGTGTTTTTCAAAGCACAATTTTGTCTTTATCTTCTCCTCAGGGAGGGGAATTTTCAAAACTGAGGAGGATACACAAAACCTTTCTGAGAGGAAATAAAAGCACTAAATTGAATTGTATTTAATATAGTAATGAAAATGGACTAATACAGAATTAATAGCCATTGTTCTCTAAAAGGCAAAAAGGTGGATTCTGGAATTATAGACTGATGACTTATAATCTCAGGCCTCAATTTCTTTTGTGAATTTCAGCATTACATATCCTATGTCTGTGACATTATAATTAAGGGTTATTTGGTGGTGATTAAGCAGATATTTTCTGGGAACATTAAGATTTGAGGGCTAGTATTAACATCCGTGCCATGCCCCACTTCTTATTCAGGAAACTGTGGTAGGTTTCTCCAGAGGAATAGAAGACAGAGGGAGGGAGAGAAGGAGGGGAGAGAGAGAGGAGAGATAAGGAGAGGACTGGGGATTTAGCTGAGGACCCAAGTTCGATCCCCGGTAGTTACAAGCAGAACCCAACAAGGAAAGAAGATGAATCCTATGCTATAAAATTAAAAAGTAGCTAGCTAAAGAAACAAATTAATAACTTTTTTTTTTTGCAGCACAGGGTAGTTCCTAACCTCAAGCTTATTAGAAATAAAAGAAGAAAGGTAGTTGAGAAAATGCTGGGAATGTTTATTAAAGCTATCAAATAAGAGAAGCAGAATAAGGGATAAGATTGGAATAAACTCAAGAAAAACTTTTCTGCTAGTTGAAGTCTATAAATATAATCAGCAGGTCCTGGCAAGGGCAGTTAGGCTACTAGAGCATGCTATATTTCAGAGAACTATTATAAATCAAGGCAAGGAGATTAGGAGAGTGAAAGGTGCCCACCTGTGGGCAGAGAGGGCCTCACAGAGGTACTCTAATGGATTCCAAGATTCTCTTCCAATTACCATATTTGTTGTATAGAATACAGAAAATTAAAAAGAGAGCAAAACATCAAATTCACAGAAGATCTCAGATGGCTGATAGAGTGGGAAGATCTTAGAATAATTTACTCACTAGAGCCCAAAAGTCTGAACAGACTTGCTAATATTAAATATGGGATATACTAGGGCCAAAAATGTTGAAAAGAAGGAACATAATTTATAAAGTCCAACTAAAAACATAAACTGGAAGAAAATATTATCTAGGAAGTAGAAGAAATGTCTTCAGTAGAAGATACTTTATACTGTTGATAAAATTATTTAAAATATAGATTCAATTAAACAAAAGCTAGAGAAAGGATATCACAGACTCATGAAATGGGAGTTCACAAGCTAAGGAAACAAAATCCATATGATTACTTATAGAAATGGAAAATTAAATTTTAAGCAACAAGAGATGGAACAGTGACAATTGAGAGTAGAAAGAATTTGGGAGAAAGAATTTGAGACAGTTCTGGTGAATTCAAAGAAGGGTTATGTTATGATTTGTGCTTTGATGTCTCCCCAACACCTCCTGTGATCATAGAGGTGGCTAAATCTAGAGTGTGTGATGCTGTAATTCACGGTGCAATGCTAGGATCTAGGACATTAGGATTAGGGTGTGAGTGCTATCAGCCCTAAGTAGCCTAGGTAAACTATAAGGGATAGAGAGAGCCGTGGTCATCCCCTGCTTGCTTGCTTGCTTTGTCACCTTTTGCCCACCATGAACTGTTTCTCCTCTGCATGCCTGTCTGCCATGCCGCCTGGCACTAGCTCCCTCGGAACCAGTGAATTGTGGATTGAAACCTCCACAAGCTGTGAGCTAAATAAACCTTTTCCTCTTTAACTTCGGATATTGTTGTCACAGCGAGAGAAAATTAACTAAGGCTGATTACAACAATACAGCTCAAAAGTCAATGATAAGTGCAGAAGACAAAGATCATCGACCATGAGCGTAATTGCCATGCCTTCGTGTAGAGAATGGAAGGACAGGTACAGAAAATAAAGAAGCAATACACATGCACATAAAAAGATTCACTGTATGACACAATTTTTATACTGAATGATAAATATTAAAATGTCCCTGCAAAGCAACTGAAATTTAAGGTTAGAAGAATTAAATATCCATAGAAAAAAGTCAGGTACAAGTAGGGAAAATCAAATTGATTTCACTCCTCTCTTCATGGGTGCTCAGTAGCAAAATTGCTGCAGGCCTGTGAGTGAGGGAATGACCCGAGGAGCTCAGCCCAGCGGCAGTTTTAACAAAAAAGGGGTGGGCAGATATTTTCAAGCATAAAGGAACGCGACACTGCAACACCCAGGAGGTTTTCTTGAAAAAACCCCATGGTGATGTCATCCATCCCACTGAGCGGAATGTCAAAGGAAGTAAGTACCGAATGTAGGCTATGTGGTAAAATCTCTAGGGAGGATTTATATTGGGATCCATCGAGGAACAGCTGGTGGAACAGGAATTAGTGGCGTATTTAGTAATAGGAATTGAATTGTGTATATACAGACTTCCCTTTTTAGAGCAGTTTTAGTTTCAGAAATGTGGATGGAAAGTACAGAGAGTTTGCACACACTGCTGCCCTCCAACCTGTACAACTTCCCTTCTCTTCAACATTCTTCACTGCAGTGGTACATTTGTTATCAATTACTAACCTATACTCACAAGCTATTGGTACCTAAAGTTGTAAGATATATCCAGACTCACTTTTGGCCTTGTACATTGTATACATTTTGACAAATAGAGGCTCTATCCACCATCGTTGTACCGCAGAGAATTGTTTCATTATCCTAAAAATCCTCTGTGCTTTACCTATTCACTCCTCCTTTCCCCCAAATCCTTGGCAACAACGGACCTTTCTACTGTATCCACTGTCTTAGCTTTTTTGTAGTGTTGTGTAGTTGGGGCCACATAATAGCCTTTACAGATTGGATTCTTTCACTGAGTACCAGGCATTTAAGTTTTCTCCATGTCTTCTTGTGCCACGGTGGCTCTGGTCTTCTTAATTTTAAGTTTTCTCCATGTCTTCTTGTGCCACGGTGGCTCTGGTCTTCTTAATTGTGTACACTATTTTCCTGTTTTGATGTTTCCAGTTTCATTTCTTAATAGAAATAGTGCAGTTGTTTCTAAATTTTGGCAATTATGAGTACAGCTGCTATAATCTTCTGTATTCAGGTGTTTGACCATAAATTTTTGTCTTTCTTGGGTAAGTTAATGCCAAGTGGCATGATGTCAGTTTCTATGGCAAGAATGCATTTCGTTTCATAAGAAGTTGTCAAACCGTCTTCCAAAACGTTAGCAGCATTTTTCATTCTCATCAGCAGTGAATGGGAGTCAGCGTTACTCTACATCCTTCCAGCATTTGGTGTGATCATTGTTTTGGATTTATAAATTAAAATAGAGAAATACTGGTATCTTATTAGTGCAGGAATCTACAATTCATTAATGGCAGGTGGTGCTCAACAGCCTTTCATTGCTCATCTGTCATCTATATTATCTTTTCGGTAAGGTATCTGTTCACATTTTTTGCCCACTTTTAAATGGAGTTGCTAATTTTCTGAGGGATCTAGGAATAACTGTCGGTTTTTAAAAATTTGTCCAGATTTTTATTATTAGGATGGAGTGGCAACTTCTAAATTCCTCACCCACTGGACTAGAAGGTGGAGATTTACCATCTGCCTTTTAAGTCGGAGCAATGAAAGAGAATTGTCTGTTGGGGAAAGGCCCACTTATATACAGGTCAGCAGTTCTTTCACTTGCATTATATTTTCCGTTAAAGCAATACTAAAATTTTTATACTTAAAAATAAACTCTGTTAAATGTTAACTTTATGATTTTTTTTTCTATTTTCAGGATAAATATGAACTGTAATCATTTTTGTGAATTAGTACACAGCCATATTACATCTTTAACATTTTTCTTGATTTTTGTGTCCAGTAGAAGATTCATTTATCTTTCTATTTCAGTTTGAAAAGGCATGTGAATAATGTTTCTGTTTCTGGAGTGTGGCATTTTTAGTGCCTTTTTGCTTTTTTAAAAAAAATTTATTTTATTGCCTACTTAAAAATAAAAACTGTACCAATCTTATAAAATCAATAATTGATTTTAAGAGAAACAATTTACTAAGTTAGATTTGTGGACACATGGGGCGAAAATCATGAGGTTACCTGTAAATTTCTGCTTTTAGTAGTAAAGGATATAGAGTCCGTTCCCAAATGGCACTCTCAAAACTGAGGGTTTCTGTTTCCAAGTGCAGGAACAGCTTTCAACCCTAACGTGCTACCAGCAACCCTAGCTTGACTAGGTCCTGTAACTTCTGTAAAGAGGAGATTGTTTTGTATGTGTGGCTCTATTCTTTCCCCAAAGTATAATTACCGGAAGTAGTATTATTACTGTGAAATCATAGTTTTATTTGAAACATAGAAAAGAATAAAACAATATAATGAATATCCGTGTACTGGCCACTCATTTGGCCTTCATGTTGGTCAGGATTCCCTAGAGGGATCTAGGATACAGTTGCAGGGTGTCTAAGACAGAAGGCCTGGAAGATCCCCAGGGAGTTGCTGGTAGGAGTCTGTGTGGGCAAGCTGAAAAAACGGGGTCTAAAGTCCACAGGTGGTGGCAGCAGCAAGACACCTGCATACGCGTAACGCAACTTCCAAAACACAGCAGATTGCTTCTTTCTTCCCCTTTCATTCCATCTGGGCCACAAGCCCTCTGGATGGATGGGGCCCCCTCAGTCAGGGTAGCTGCATCCTTCCAGTTTGCTGCTCTACATGCCAATCATTTCTGGAACCACCCACAGACACTCCCGGAAGTGAACTATGCTATAGTAATGTGCTAGGTGTTTCTTTGTCTAGTCGAGTTGATGTATTGCAATTAATGGTCACCACCTTGTTGCTTTTGGATTGTCTTTTCTTAAAGAAAATTACATATAATTTGAATAATTTGAAACCTTTGTGAGTTTTCCTGAATTTATTTGCCTATAGATCTCCATAAATAGATCCTATTTGCTGCCTCCCAATTCAGTTTTCTTAGAAATCACCATAATGTGATATCTAAGTGCTTTTGTATGGTCTTAGATTTTATTTCTGATGAGACAAATTTATTATTTAAATAATTTTTAAATTGAATAATATTTTTCAAAATTGATACATAAAATCTTACACATTTATGGGGTACAATAGTTTAATATATGTATACAATGTATAATGATAAAATTATGTGGTTTTTTTTGAACCTCTAAAATATATTGAAATTGCTTGACCTCTTCCTACTCCTAATAAAAAAGTGTTTTGTCCATTTATCCAAAATAGTTATGGTTGGCGACATGTGGCAGTATTTGTTGTAAACACTAATAACACCAGAGAGATTAGTAGTTGAGTCACTGTTTTTATTAAAATTCAAAATTCTCCATTAAGCATTAAAAACATTTATTCCCATTTTGCAGTAAGTGTGAAAACAATGAATTTCATTTGAGGAGGAAAGGGATGTATTCATAAGGCTTAACTGTCCTGTAGGATTACATCACTTTTACTTCTGGAGAAAGAAATCCCACTCACAGGAAGGAAGCACCGATAATGACATCTGTCTTGGTTAATAATATATGAATAATAAAACTAGGCAACAATGACAGTTTTATGGATACTGAAGGCACTAGGCTATAAGTGACAAGGAAAAGTTGGAAATTGTCTTTGGGTTAGAAGGACACTACCTTCATCATAATGACCTACCTTTAAACCAAGAGGTCCTAAAAGATTTAGAGAATTGTACAAAAGCCATAGGGCCAAATAATCAATAATCTGCTTTTCAGTTATTAGAATCTGACTAGTGCCCATTAAAACTTAAAGTTGAAAGTTCAAGAGAGTACTTAGGAAGATCAACCTGTCTCCATTGCCAGAAACGTCTCTGGACTAAAGTGCATAAGCTAAGTGAAGAAAATTCATCAAGGAATTTAATAAATGAGTGACCAGGGAGAGGCTGAGTGAAACTGAAAGCATTAGACATCAAGACATGGAGAAAAAGAATAAAAGCCAGACCTTCCTGAAAGTAAGATAAGAAATACAAGGAGAGAAAATGCCACGTTTCCAAATTACAGAAACCAGCTTGTAGCTAAATCAGAATAGGACGATGAATAATAAGAGCTCTGTAAGTTGTATTTATATGCTGTCTTTGTCTGAGAAGTTCAAAGTGCTTTATGGATACCATCTAATTAAACTTTACAACGTGTCTGGAAGTGAGGAATCAAGTGTTTATTGCTTCTGTTTTACAGATAGGAAAATGTGTTACTCTGGGACTTGGCTCATATTGTTAGGGGAACACTAGGAACTGGGGCTTTAAATCTGTCTTTCCATATCAATGCTCTACCCATTGTCTTTTTTTACTGAAAATATCAGGAATTTGAATAGCATGATAAGATAATAAGAAATCTGGGTAAATAATTTTTCCCCTATACTAAATGCTCCTCCAAGGTATGGTTTCCTTTTTCAGGTGACAAACAACCCAATTTTTTTTCTCATTGAGTTTATTGGTACATTTTAGGTGTACAGTACAGTTACATTCATCATTGGGCTCTTGTGCCTTTACCTGACAGGTCTTGGTTCTCATTTTTTCCCCTTGTCCCTGCCCTCCCTTCAGCCCCTCCTCCATTCCCTATTTACAAAAACTTTATTTCCATATTTTCATTTTCTCATACTTTTTTCTTTTTCCTTATTTCCTTTCCCCACCCTTCCCACTTCCCCTACACCTTTAGCCCTTTTTCTCCTATTACCCATTGTCAATTATCCCATTAAGGGGTCTTATTTACAATTATAGTTTTTTACCCCAGAGAAACTACTCCAATTTTAAAAATGACTATGCAACAAAGGAAAAGGATTCCTATTTCAGAAGAGGAGAAATTGAGGCTTCATGAGTTTGAGATATTACTCACCTTCCCTGAGTAAGTGGCTGAACTAGCCAAGATATATAAACCAGCTCTTCTCCACCTTTTAATTCATATGCATTACCACAATATGGGATGGGATCTCTACCCTCTGTACCCTAAATTTGAAAGCACTGGGGTGGGCAAAAAACAGATAGATTAAACATCCTCTTTATCATTCTGAAAAAGCTCATCATGATTTGACCTTTGGGTATTTCTCCAGCCACACCTCTGAGTCCTTCCTCCCTGCTGCTGGTGACCTCCAGTTATCCACTGCACTCTGTGATGTAGCCACCATGTCCTCCTGACTTCTGTGTAGTGCTACTCATCCTTTTATCTACTGAGCTCTTCGTTATCCCCAGGTTTCAGGTTAGGAACCACTTCTCCTTCGAAGTCTTTAACTTCCCACTCTCTCAAATAGACAGGGGCCTTTCGGTCTTTTCATCAAACCTTCAGCCAGTACCATTGCAGCACCTCTTACTCCACTTGCACCTTCTGTGTATTTGAAGACCCCAAAACAGAATGACTGTCTCTTTTTGGTCACTTACACCTTAACATGTGATGCAGTACTGACTATGAGGTGTTGGCAATAGTTGGTCTTCATTATTAAATTCTTGTTAAACGAATGAAACTTGTGACTTCATTATTTGCATTCCTCACTCCCTCAACCTGCCCCAGACCCTCACCCGCTTCCCTGGAACCAGTTGCCCTTGACTATCTTTCTTTGAGAAATTTGGGGACAGTCTCAATTTCTCTAGGCTAAGAAGTAGAAATGCCAGGTCTGCGTGGAGCTACCACGCCTCGTAGGGAGGTTAGGTCGTCTGTGGGGTGTCTCGTGCCTGACCCTTGTTGCCCTCCACATCTGATCATCCTCCCTCAGGACATCAGTTCTGCCCCGCATCCCTGCCCAGGTTGTCTGAGTGGCTCCTGGTCAGTCAAACTGGTGTTCTTCTTGGTTTGTTTTCAGACATTCTTCATGTGATTCCTTGGGAATTTGACTCTCACTTTCTTTTCTGTGCCATTCGTTGCACCTCGACCATCAAATTGGCTGAAGATCTTGGTGCCACTTGGAATGGTTGAAACTTATCTTTCATTGTTGCCCCTACTCCTCCTTCAATACCCATTCCCAATTATTTTTGCTCAATTTTACTGTTTCTTTTAGTGGACTTCCCACTAAAGACCATGTAAAAATACCTCTTTTTTAAGGATACCAGCTACCACCAGTCACTCTTCTTCTCTTCCAAATGTATCTTACTTCAACAATTTCTGCTCTGTACTTTTCTGTTAAGGGAGAATTAATTTACCCTGAACTTTGGAGCCAAGACTTTTTGTTTTGGGTGCTTCAACTCGACTTTGTGCTTGCCAGGCAGGTTACCCCAGTCTTAGAGCCAAGATTTCTTTGCACAAACCCTGGATGAATGTACAGGAATAAATTATGTGTGTGTGTGTGTGTGTGTGTGTGTGTGTGTGTGTACATAGTATGTGTGATTGTGTATATATAGAATGATGCTTGTGGTTGTTATTAAGGTTCAGGGTAAAAAGAACCTGAACAATGAATCATGGCCCCCCTTTTTTTGGATGGCTTTGTCATTTTCTAGTAAACAGAACAGCCAAATCTAACAAAAATTTTCATTTTGGGGAAAAGAAAATCCCCAAGAACTCAGTAGTCACAGTCCTTAATAAAGTATATTTAACAACATGTAGCTTTTACATAATGTATTAGCATTATTCATAAGGATAGAAAGGCTACAAAAGCAGTGGTGAAAGGAAATGAATATTTTAAAAGAAGATTTCCTCAACATATAAAGTAAAATCATGAATGTTAAAACATTTTATTATTGTCTATCTTTTAACTTTAGTGATGACACGACACACTTTTAATAGCTGTTTTAATCTATTCTTCCAACAGTAATTTACTGAGTCCCTACTATGAGTTTGGAATATCTTTAATGCTATCTAAATATCAAACCCTTAAAAAGTAAGTGAATCCAAACATTTATAAAGCTATCCTTTACAGGACATATTTTTTATTCAAATTTCCAGTGGCTACAAATTGTGCCTCTACAAGTTATCCTGCTTTTATATTTCTATCCAACTCAATTAAATATACTCTCTTGCCCAAGTGGTCATCTTCTTTGTAGTAATCTATGACATTCTCTTCTACTCTGGTCATGTTTTTGCAGGGCATTAAAACATGTATCAGTAGCTTTTGTTCAATGTCAGAAATCCTGCTCTGAGTAGCATGGAGTGGGGGATCCAAGTATTCTTCCAACATGTGGGGGAGGGAGACATTTCTAGGAGATAATCCTGAACCCAATAATCATCAAGAGTTCTTAATAGAAGCAGGATCCAACTTCAAAGCTGCCCTATGGGAAACAGCAGCATTTTGAAAACAGGAGTTTTTAGTTACAAAGTGCTGAAGCATTTAGAAAAACTTTGAATTGGACCTCTTCTGCAGAGCTCAGAGAAAGACACTGTGGCTTTTTCTCCACACTTGATTTGTTAGAAACCAAATCCAAGGAGATTTTATAGCCTTTTAGTACTCATAAGCCCTTTCATTTTATCCCTGTTTTATAGCCTCCTTGCCAAGACTGTAACGCACAAGGGAGATCTGCCAAGACACCTGAGCTTATCCTGTCCATTTGTGCCCATTGACAGGAATCCATTCAGCTGTCAGCTGCGCCTTCTCTGACAAGACGGTACAGCCATGCCTGAGTATTGGAGAACACCAGGCAATGGAAAGACTTCAGAAAGACCAGGGATCAAATCCATGTAAACTTTACTTGCCTTGGATTACACAAATTTTTATGAGATTTGATTTCCTTTTTTGCAAATGGGGAGATAAGAGCACGCATTTTACAGACTGCCATGGGGACCAAGGCAGCACACACCCTGATTCTACTCTTGCCTCTGTGTACTCTACTTAGGAGTCTGTAACATGGAGTTAATACTGACTGGTTTCTAATTCACAGGGTTTCTGCAAGTGTTAAATGATCGATTGAATGTAAAGTGCTCAGAATAACGCTTGGTATATATTAGACTTCTATAAATATTCTTGTGAGTGGTAGCAGTATATATAGACTAACAAGGCATCTGCCATATAATAGTTGCCAATATATACAGTACCATCCCACACCTCTCTACTACTTTTAGTTTAGGTTGATTTTATTGTTTTAAAATTATGTAGTACATAGCACATTGTAGCCCTGTGTTGTACGTATACCTTACTGATTTAGAAAGATAAGTGAGTTCCAAATTGGTTCACAGCGCTGGCACTTCATTAAACTCGGTCTATCTAAGGCAGAGCATTCATTAACCTTCAAATTACTCGAGCATCTTATTTTGCTTTGAATCAGTAGCTGTGGTTTTTTGCTATTTTTGGGCTGTAAACAGCAAATCTAATCCTCACATAAACGCTAAAGTCAGTTACCATTACCAGTAGGGTCACAAGGGACTGCATGTCTAAAAAAAAAAAGAAAAAATTCTGTCAAAATGGCCAAAATTGGGTCAGGGATTTAGCTCAGTGGTTCTGCAGTCTGCCTTGCAAGTACAAGGACCTGACTTTGATCCTGGGTACAAAAAAAAAAAAAAAAAAAAAAAAACAAAAAAT
>NW_022900943.1:26624054-26672453 GCF_012274545.1 Fukomys damarensis | reverse complement strand
AAAAAAAAAAAAAAAAAAAAAAAAAAGCCAAAGATGTCACCATTAGGGCCATGGCATCAGTACTAAGGTCATTTGAAATTATACTAGTTACCATAGGGTGGAGAGAATTCCGGCTCATAAGCACGTCATCAACCTTTAGCAATGTTTCTTTCTCTGGCTCTTCCTCAGTTCCCAGGGAATGGGACACTGGGTAGCAAAATTTTGATACGAAAGAGAGGTTCATATACTGGAACCACTAAGGGCAGACTCAGGTGAAATAATACTGATTACTAGAGAAGTTTTGCATACGAACGTAAAGCGCTTGCTGGATTTGGGGAGCATGAAATACAGGCAGAAAGATGAGAAAAAGTTTTTGAAGCCTTAATATGTTTCCGTTTCTGTTAACTGTATCAATCACAGAATCTACTCAGCTGGGATTGGCTAATACGCAATTCTGTATTCCCCCTCAGGAACTGAATGCAGAACATTTAGCCAATTTTGACAAAATCAGACCTTGTCTCCTGGTTTACCCTGAAGTTTCTGTGCTGACTCCTCAATGCTTTTCATGGATCCTCCGTTTATGCATCCTGGAAAGAGACCAGGAAAAGCAAAATGAAGAAAATGAGTCCAAATGAGAGGGCTGTAATTGCCTTTGGGTCTTACCACGTCTTTTCAGCCCATTTGTCCTTAAGAGAGTAGAGTGTGGACGCAGAAACTCTCCTTGGGTTTGACTGAGTATGGACAATGCAGACAGCTAACATTTGACTTTCAGATTCTGCTCACACTTATGGGGCTTTCACCCTGCTCCGTTCACTGAAGGCTGGGCTTTCACAAACTCATCTTGTTGCAGCGCCACAAGAGGCCTAGGACTGGCAGGCAGGGCGCTGACTTCTCTAGGGTTACACAGTACTATGTACATAGGTTCCAGATCTGCCTAATCATAATGATCTGGACCTGTTTTCTAAAGTTGCAGTGAGGTCATCGCCCAGGTCTGGGCAGGGAATCTTGGTAAGGAACGAGGATTGGAGGAATGGAAATACTTGGAAAAATTATTGTGGGAGCTTTTGTGCATTAAATGAGACACTAAAGAAGGAAGTCTTAGAGAACGTGGAGTTGCTGCTCAAGTAGGAGTAGAGAAAATAACTGACAGGACTGAAGATTGAGAATCTGTACTAAAACATGACACTATGGGCTGAACTGTGTATCTGCACCCCATTTATATGTTGCCAGTCTAAACCCAATATGACTGCATGTAGAGATAAGGTCTATAAAGAGGTAAGTAAGGTTAAATGAGACCAGGAAGTGGACTGATAGGACTGCTGCCCAGAGAGGGAAGTGACACCTTGTGAGGACCCCGAGAGATGGCTGCCATCTGCAAGCCAGGAAGAAAGCACTTGCTGGGAACCAAATTGCCTGGCACCTTGAAATTGGACTTCCCAGCCTCCAGAACCGTCAGAAATTAATTTCTACTGTTTAAGTCACCCAGTCTATAGTATTTTGTTATAGTGGCCTGAGCAGTCTAACCCATTTGAGGTCACGGTGGGCTTCCTAAGCAAGGAAAACAGGTAATATTCCAGGAATATTCTTTAAATATGAGAGGACGAAGAACTCAGAAGTTAAAGAGGTAGTGGTTAGAAAAGTTGAGAGAGTTGTAATGGACAATGAATCCCCGGTGTAGCTTTACCTGCAATATTTATAACGGAAGTTTAGAGGGCAATAAATGGAGAGGGGAGGATGTCAGATGAATTCTCCTCACGGGGCGTTGCAGTTGCTGAGAATGATAAGAGCAGAGGAAACACAAGTCAGAAACTTAAGATACCGTCTCTGATTTCTTATATTTCACTAGTTCTAAGAAATATATTATGTATCATTTTCCCCTGAAAAAGATGTAGTGGTGGAATCATTGCAAGTTATTTCATTTTGGGATTCTATGTTGCTGCTTATATAGTCTTATATGACAACCACAACCCAAATTACTGCCATCAAGTAAGAGTTCTGCTATCTTCCATGCACCTGAAAGGAACAAAAGATGGCATTATTTAGATACAACTGTATAGGCAGATCTGATATTTTATCTATTATACACTATTCACCTAATGCTTTCTTATCTATTATAAATAGAAGAGTTCCCTTTTATCTGGTCACTTTTAAGATTCTGGATTAGCAAGCAGCAAAATTTCCCCTTCTTACTAGGAACCAAGTTGCCTTTGTTTCCTATAGGAAACATTAATTCATCTACAGATTTATAGCCCCTGACTTACAAAAAACATGCAGAATTATATTTGTAGTATGTTCATAATTATTTCAACTATGCCAAAATTATAGACAGTAAGGAATTTCACAAATATATTAATGAAATGTCTGAGGATGATGGACTATTATATCTTATTTTTCTTTGACACTGTTCCAGATTTTCTTTGCATTTTCTATAATGACAACGTGTTATTAATGAATATGCAATGTATAATAATTGTGTAAATAGAATAATTTCTTTCCATCCAGATTCATTATGTCTTGCAAAGGGTAGAATCAAGAATTAAGATATTGTGCAAAGAACAGGAATTGGAACTTATTTAAAGCAATTGCTAGGTTAATAACTCCTCCTTCAGGGCAAGATTACTATGGGAAGAGTAGCCAGTAAATCTGTTGTCAACTGGTATACAGTGCCTCATTTGGAAGCAGAAATTCTTAAGAAGGACACATCCGCACTGGCGGTGCAGCTACCTGAGGTGCATACCTCCCTCACAGACATAATGCATCATCTCCTGCAATTAGGCACTGGCTCAGATCTGCCAACTTAGGTAATTAGAGCTACATCTAAACCAATGTTACTCGGAACTGTGAGTTGAATTGTGTCCCTCACCCCTTAATATGTTGAAGTCTTAACCCATGGTGCCTGTGAATGTGAACTAATTATCTCTTCAGATGTAATCAAATTAAGATGAAGTCATTACCATGAGTCCCAATCCAATATGATTAGTTTCCTTATTATAAGAGAAAAAGAGACAAAAAGGCACGATACATAGGAAAACACACCCTTTGGTGAAGGAGACAGAGATGCAGGCGCTGCAGCTGCAAACCAAGGCTCGCCAAGGATCACTGGCAAACCACCAGGATCTAGGAAGAGGCAGGAAGGAATCTGTCCTGCAGGTTTTAGTGGGAGCATGGCATTGCCAGCACTGGGATTTTGGACTTCTACTCTTTGGAACTGTGAAGCAATAAATTTCTGTTGTTTTCAGGAAGCCAGTTTGTGGTAATTTGTTATGGCAGCCCTAGGAAATTAATACTCTGTGAAATTACAACCACTCATTTAAAGCCCTGGACATTCATTTAATGCAAATTATTTTTTTAATCTCTGCTGGAAACTTTGATGCATGCAAAGGTGTTTATGTTAGTTGGAAGGATGCTGTAGATATTACTAACGTTGCTGCTAGTTTCTATGTAGGTTTAAGGGTTCAGAGGCATAAGCTTTAGGTACAAAGGGCAGCCAACCAAACAATGGCACTGAATGGAAGAAAACTTCCCAAATCAAAATGAAATTAAATTGAAATCACATTACCAACATTATTTGGGTAGAAGAGGTTGAATCTGCAGAAGAGAAATTAAACAGTATGAGGAAACTCCTCAGAGTCTCTGTGTGGAAGAGTTTGACCATCAGCAGGTGTTATGGTCAGTGAAAGATTTTGAGGTGTTGCTGAGTCAAAGATGGAGAACAGGCTCCATCTTCATCATAATTCCTTTCCAATGTCTAGTTGCTGCCAGGAGACTATGTCAAAAAGAACTCATGAGTGACTTTAGAACTGGGAGAAAGAAGGCTGGGGTTGATTATTAAAATCTATTGCAGATATAGCTGGAAATGGTCATATGAGAGACACAAACAGTTCAAGTGTTGCTTAGAGTTACTTCAGCAGCTGAATGATCAGCATCCTATAGATGAAACTTAAACAATCTTTGAAGCTCCTGATAGAACTTGGAACCATTCATGCTGGGAACTTTTTACAACTCTAATTTTATAAGTAAGAGAAATAACTAAACACCATCTTGAGTTTGTTAAAGGAAATAAACATTATAAAGATAATCCCTTAGAGCTGCTTTGATATTTTAGTTTATTTAGATTCCATTAATGTTTTCCAAATGAATGCTAATAGTCTAATGTTAATAAGTTTTGGCATGGGCCATTTTATTTTATTTTTTATTGAGTTTATTGATACATTTTAGGTATACAGTAAGGTTGCATTCATTATTGGGATCTTGTACCTTTACATGACAGGTCTTGGTTCTCATTTTTTCCCCTTGTCCCCGCCCTCCCTTCACCTCCCCCTCCCCTCCCCATTTGCAAACACTTTATTTCCATTTTTTCATTTTCTCATATTTTTTCTTTTTCCTTATTAGATTTCCCCTACTCTTCCCACTTTCCCTACACCTTTAGCCCTTTTCTTCCCATTTCACAATGTCAGATTTCACAACCTCATTAGGATCTTATGTACTATTATAGTTTTTCACACCAGAGAAACTATTCAGTATTTACACATGTGTGACTTATTTCTTTCACTTAGAAGTATATCCTCAATATGTATCCATTTACCCATGAATGAATCTAAATTTCTCATTCTTTATGGCTGAGTAGTATTCCATTTTATAGAAAAACCACAACTGATGGGCAAATGGGCTGTTTCCAAGTTTTAGCTATTACAAACTGTGCCGCTAAAAACATAGGTGTGCATATATCACTGTGGTATGATTCTTTTAATTCTTTTGGAAAGATACCCAGCAGAGGGATGCCTGGGTCAAATGGAACCTCTTATCCCAGCTCTTTGAGGTATCTCCATATTGATTTCCATAGTGGTTGCACCAGTCTGCACTCCCACCAACAGTGGAGAAGGGTTCCTTTCTCCCCACAACCCCGCCAATATTTGTTATTGTTTGATTTCTTGAAAGCAGACATTCTTTGTGGAGTGAGGTGGAATCTCAGTGCTGTTTTCATTGGCATCTTTCGAATGACCAGTGATGTGGATCATTTTTTCATATATTTACTTGCTGCTTTTCCTTCTTTGTCTGAGAAATGTCTGTTCATTTCAGATACCCATTTTTAAATCAGGTCTTTATATTTGTGGGGGGCTGCTTTGAGTTCTTTATATATTCTAGATAATAGTCCTTTGTCTGAGGAGCAGCTGGTAAAAACTTTTTCCCACATTGTAGGTTGTCTCTTATTTCTGTTGATGGTTTCTTTGGCAGCGCAGAAGCTTCTTAATAGATGAGATCCCAGTTGTTGATTCTTTCTGCTAGTTCCTGTGATACTGAGGATTTGTTCACAAAGTCTTTTCCTATGCCAATGTCTTCCAGAGTTCTCCCTAACTTATCTTCCAGCAAGTTTAGTGTTTCTGTTTTATTATTTAGATCTTTAATCCACTAAGACTTTAATTTAGTGCATGGTGAAAGATAAGGATCTAGTTTTAATCTTTGGCAGGTTGGGATCCAGTTTTTCCAACACCATTTATTGAAGAGGCTATCTTTCCTCCAGTGGGGACTGTCAGCTCCTTTGTAAAAGATGAGGTAGCTGACTACGTCCAGAGCTGTTTTTGTGTCTTCCAGTCTGTTCCACTGATCCTCAGGTCTGTTTTTTTGCTAGTACAATGCTGTTTTTGTCACAGTGGCTTTAATGGTAGTTTCAAATTGGGAATTGTTATACCCGCTGCCATGTGTCTATTGCCTAGGATGGCTTTTGCTATTCTAGGTCTCTTATAGTTCCAAATGAATTTTTGGATTCTTTTTTCTAGTTCTGTGAAATATAACGTTGGAATTTCAATTGGCATTGCATTGAATCTGTACAGCAGTTTTGGTAGTATGGTCATTTTCACTATGTTGATTCTTCCTACCCAGGAGCAGCAGGGGGTATCTTTCCATTTTCTTATATCCTCTTTAATCTCTTTTTTTCAGAGTGCTGTAGTTTTCAGTGTAGATGTCTTTTGCTTTTTTTTGTTAGCTTGGTTCCTAGATACTTCATTTTTTGGGGTGCTATTGTGAAAGGAATTGTTTCACTAATTTCTCTCCCAGTCAGTCTGTTATTTGTGTACAAGAAGGCAAATGATTTTTGGGTGTTGACCTTGTATCCAGCTACTCTGCTAAAAGTCAATTAAATCTAGAAGTCTTTTGGTGTAGTTTTTTGGGTCTTCAATGTAGAGTATCATGTCATCAGCAAATAATGACAGTTTAACTTCTTCCTTTCCTGTCTTTATTGCTTTAATTTCTTTCTCTTGTCTAATTGCTATGGCTAATGTTTCTAGAACTATATCGAAGAGGAGTGGTGACAGTGGGCATCCTTGTCTTGTTCCTGATTTTAACGTGAAGGTTTTCAGTTTTTGGCATTGGCCATTTTAATAGCTGTATATTTCCCCAAGAACAACTCTGCAGAATAAAAAATCGTGGGAAGCTATTTTGATATAGTTAATCATGACTATGAGAAGACAGATTATTTGAAATACAAGACTCTGGCTTGTTCACTGCCGATACTTGGTGGCAGTGTGCCCACATTTTGGTTATGTTTGATTATGATACTGAACAGAAAGAAATTTAAACACCCCTCATGATTAGGGCTTTATAAATCTAAGCCCAAACATAGATGTCCATAGCTAGAATGAATTCCAGAATGCTAGCCCCGCAGGGGTTAAGGAAGAGGCTTCCCGGTCAGAAGTTAGCACAGGGGCATACAGTCTTCCAGTGCTTGGATCCTGTACAGAGCAGTGTTTGGAGCAGGGCCTGGTGGGAGCTTTGTGGTTGTGCTTCAGGGTTGTGACGCTGCCCTCCACCATTGTCTTTTATGAGTGAAACTTGAAGGCAGCTTTATCAACATTATCAAAATGCCTGGATGCTACAGACATAGCAGAAGTGTCAGAGATTTATAGTAATGGATAGAACAAAACAGTTACCGAATCCACAGAGACTGAGAAATGTATGGTGTTTCAAGCTCTACAACTTTAGAGAGGACAATGCTAGTCCTAAATAATCATTTCCAGGCAGCTCTTAGGAACTTTTTTGGGAAGCTTTTGATTGTATTTCCCTCTAAAGATGTAATACCTTTTCTATCAGCCTTTTCTCTGTCGGGGGATTACAGTTTCTGCTCCATTGTTTTGGTCATTGGCACATGAGTGGAAAGGTCATGTGACATTATTGAGTATAGTTTCTGAGAGCCATCGCTGGCAGTACCATCTCTCTTTTCCCTCTGTCTTAATAGTGACAGAAGTGCCTTTTTCTTTAGACTTTATTCCTAAGTAAAGAGGACATGGAGTGGAGCTATAGCTAACATGTATTGCAAGAGAGAAATGGATGTGTGTTGTAATAAGCTGTTAAAAATTTGAATTTGTTTGCAGCACAACCTAACAAAAGTGTACTGTAACATCATTCCAAAAAGGCACAGTTGAAGTAGTGATGGACAGTCACTAGAATAAGGCAGGTAAAACTGAAAGGGTAGAAGTCCAAAATTGGGGAGTAAGGCTCAAATTGGTGATTCTTAGAAAAAAAATGGTAGGCAGCAATCAAAAGGAAGATCTAAAATTAGGAAATAGCTAATGAAGAAAAAGGATAGGTAGGGATCAATGCTGGACCTATATGTGGAGAGAGAGAGAGAGAGAGAGAGAGAGAGAGAGAGAGAGAGAGATAGAGAGGATTGTTTGGCTTAGTAGTGTTTATTTTTTCTGCCAAAGAAATTGGTTCAAGAATCTGCTGTTCAAATTGGGAATCTGGGTAGTAGTAGTTTCCCTACAGAGTCTTGTTATTGAAGATGAAATATGGAGAGGGACAAGAAAGAAATGCTATAGGAAGAGAATATGAAAGAGAAAGCAACATGGAAAAGGAAAGGGGGTCAAGGCAAGTACCTAGCTAAGGACAAACAAAGATGAGACGAGAACACGATCTCTGAGAATCTGAGATATCAAGGTCCAAGCAGAAGCAGGAGAAACTGAACCAAAAGTAAATCAGGAAGATGAGAGTTTATATTTCCCTCTAGGAAATTGCTTGGAGTTTGGACTGGGTCAAAAGCTACATATAGAGTTTGAATGGCTCTATCTGTGTAGGTTTTAGGATGGAATTACCACATTTTGACATTTGATAGGATAAAAAAGTGAGCCGGTGATTACCTCCATTTTAACAGGTGTAGCAATCTTTCTCTCTCTAATGTCAGACAACCTTCTCAAAGTTACAGGGATTCTGAGTGCGTAATGCAAGATGGCTGCTGGAGATAACTGTTTTTTCTATAGCGTACAGATTTCTACAGCTCATCATGTGTCCTGACGTGCACCATCAAGTGAATGGTCAGTTTTTGTAACATATGATATTTTTTCTTTATATTTCATCATCCAGTGGGGCTTTACAACTGGGCTAGTTAATGTTGAAACTGCCTTAAATTCTTACATGAAGGATCAAGTATTTTCAAAGAAAATAGTGTGGTAGAGATCAGTGGTGGCATGTGGATGCGAGGGATGCCTGGGTGGTGATTTCTCCGTATTTACACTTTCCTCTCTACATTTTTCTTGGGGACAAAGTGATGAAGCATTTTGGGTCATTCTAAGGCAGAGCTGTAGAGTTGGAGAAGAAATGAGACTTAAGTAGCTGAATCCATCCGTAGTCATAAGAATGGTCAATCAGAGATCCCCCTCCAAGAAGAAGCTTAAAGCATTACGCTTCACGAATTAAAAAGTCAAAAGTGATGTTGAAAAGATGTTTCCTAAGAGAAGAAAATGTTTAATCTTTATTTTATCCCTGAGGAGGTGACAAAGAAGGAAAGTAAAAGGACAGAGAAAGAGTATGATTTCTTTTGCTGACTTTCTGTGATGACCGGGCTGCCTTCTGGAGCTTCATTACAAAACCAGTACTTAAATTTATAAGGCATTTAGACTCCATCTCGTTACCTAGATTCCCATTTCTCTGCAGTGATTAGGACTTTTGATGCTCACCAGAACTGTCCCCCTTCTTTTTTACAATTATTCTTTTCAAGGGAAAATACTGATCCAATATGGAACAACTTCTTTTCCTTCCTCTTCTTCTAGTTAATGCACCATAGCTACAGTATGTTACTTAATCTTCTAAAAGAAAACAGTCACTGATTATGATAAAACTCCTGCTATTTGCTGTTGCAGTAATCCCTACTCTCCCTTTCAGAGCATGTATCATGCTTTATCTGAAATGGTCCACTCTGTAAGTCTGGGTTCTTTAAGGCCATGTACACTCTATGGAGTATAGGCTGGGTCTACCTTGCTTGCTACTGAATTCCTACTACTTCATTCAATACTCATACATCTGTGAACACTGATGGAATGCAGGGTTGGATTAATCAGATAACATTGTGAAGTAGGTGAGGTCTAGACTTCACTTTCTCATCAAGTCCAACCAGGAACAATGTACTGGAAACAAGCTTTGAACTTGGCTTCCTACGTGGAGTCCCATAAAGAACTTCATATCATGACTGACTATAGACAATTTATATTGATATGAAAAGGATTATAAAAGGCAATCAGATGCTAATAGTCATATTCATTGGGTTGTTTTTCCATTTTTTATTTTTATCTTTTAAACTGCTAAAAATGTCTATATTTTCATGCATACATGCTGTTTCAACACACACATACACACACAAACATTGTGGCGTGGCTAAATCAAGTCAATCAGTTTTAAAGTTTTTAAATATGGAAGCAGACACTATTTATTAACTAACCAAATCATAGAAATACCATGATAGATAGCTTAGTTCATCCTTTTAATAAGCCTGTTGATTTCGTCTTCCCTATTTTCAGCATCTCTACCTTTCACAAAATGGGTGGTCTTTTTCTTCAGTCCACCTCTAGGAGAAGATAATTTGAAAGACCACAGGAGATTATTTGCCTCTTTGAAGCATTTTCCCGCAGTACAGATCTCATGAATCAGATTTCTGATGCAGATGATACCATATTTACCAAGAGATTGTGCAATCAATGAGTTATATGCCAGCGCAAGTCACTTCTTACTGATTTGCCCATAGCCATGCCT
This sequence comes from Fukomys damarensis, assembly GCF_012274545.1. Lineage (NCBI taxonomy): Eukaryota > Metazoa > Chordata > Mammalia > Rodentia > Bathyergidae > Fukomys > Fukomys damarensis. The sequence continues at coordinate 26,662,457 of NW_022900943.1, read as the reverse complement.
GTGTATTACTTTATTTTCTGACTTCAGGTTTGGGTACCCCATGCAATATATGGTTCCACAATTCTCAGTAAGTTAACTGAGGCCTTGTTAGGTTTTCCAAAGGTACCTTTGAAGATTTCGCAAAGGCAAAGAAGCTGCAATATCTGGTGGGCCTTTGGGCTCACACCGCGGATACTCCTGATCTGAATGACAAACGCCAGTCTGGGTTTTGCAGGTACATGGAAGCTGCCAGCCTTTCTTGGCATCCTAGCCATTCAAATCTCTGTTCTGTGCATCTGTCTGTACTCCTCATAATCAAGCCTGGCTTTTCATAGATGAGCTTCCTCCTTGCCTTTTGAAGCATCTTTTGGACAAAGTCTCAGGCACTTTACCTTCAACTCTGAAATGTTTTCACTTTTAAGGATTTCTGGCCCAGCTGGAACCTTCTTTTTCTTATTGTCCATCCACACCCTCAGTGGTTATAGCTGAAAAAGAGAATCAGCTTTAGATTTGTAACGAGTAGCCTGATAATGAAATAAATGCTCTGAATAAAATTATTAAAATTAAAGATATATTGCTGTTGTTACCAATAGTAAGCAGTGCTATCATCATCCCTTACAGTTTCTAAAAATTGTAGGAAGGGAATTTTTAGTAGTTTCGTAAGAGGCTACTGTGATTTTTGTCTTTCCCCTCGGTACGAGTTTGCAGTACCTAATTACATTCCTTGTGTGGAGATGGTGCGGGTACACAACATGTCTTAACTCACTTTCTCCCCCGTTCCTCCTCCCTTGCTTTCCCTGTCCTGTCATTGCTCGATCCCCTTTCCATTTGAGAATGATCTATCTCCTTACTCCCTACCATCTATCTTTTTATTTTGCTCTTTATTTATAATTTTGGTTTCTCATATAAGAGTGACCGTGCATTGTTTAAGCTTGTGCATCTGATTCTTTCCAGACGCATTGAAAAAGAACAGGTGTGAAATAATGCTAGCGTCTATCCCTTCTTTGGCACTCACGAACTATTTTGTTGGTTTGCTAAGTTTACAAGCAGCGGGCACCATTTCAAGTGTGGCTGATAAAATTCCTCTGTGTTCTATCTCATACACTGTCCTCTTCCAGATCTCTGGGTGGTGAATCTTGTGCCCTGATCTTAGGTTGACTTTACAACATGGCGGAGTCGCTGTAATCCAGATCTCTGAACCTTTGTGTGGTAGAACATCTATTGCTTTTCTTACCCTGAAATCCTGGGAGAAAATGCTTCACGAGTCTCTCCTGCTTCTGCAGATCTTTCAGGAAGAGACACTCACACCTTGTATTCTGGACTACGCATATAATTTTTAATTAATATTTTTATTTGACTTAATTCTAGATCCAAATGTAATTGCAAGAATAATACTCAGCCACCCCGTATATCCTTTAGTCAGTTCTTCTCCCTGGTAAAATTATGTAAAAACCATAGCACATTCACAATCAGGATACTGACATGTTTGAAACCTACCAATCACATTCAGATTTTCCGACTTTTGTTTGTACTCACTTGTGAATGTGTTCATGAATCACATGATTATATGCTTTTATCACATGTGTAGTTTGTACACGCTTACCTGCAGTTTAGATAAAAAGCAGCTTCATCATTGCAGAAAGCCTCCGTGGTCCCTTTGTAACTCCATGCACCTTCCTCTCTCCTCTACTCCTAACATCTAGAAACATACACTCTGTCATTTCAAGAAAATTACATAAAATGCAAATAGATAGGATGTAACCTTTTTGGAGTCACCATAATTTTGTTGAGACTCACTAAGTTCCTATGTGTCTGAGTGGTCTGCTCCTCTTTATTGCTAAGTAGTACTTCATGGTTTGCAAGTATTTAACTGTTCATCAATTAAAGAAGCAGCTTGAACATGGAGAACAGGGAGGTAGTGGGCCACAGAAGAATTTTCTAAAATGATGCCCATACACTATTGAAAGAGGGGACCAACAGCGTCTTGTGAGTAACATCAGTGTCTGCTTTCTGAGCTATAAGAAAGAATCTGGGCCTCCATGGCATGGGCAAATTTATTGTGGATGACCAAGGCAAAGCAGCAATTTCTAATGATGGGGACACAATTTTGAAACTTCTTGATGTCATCTATCCTGCAACAAGGAGTTTAGTGGACACTGCCAAATCCCAAGATGTTGAGGCTGGTGATGGCACCACCTCAGTGACCTCCTGGATGCAGGTGAAACCATATATGGAGGAAGGTTTACACCCCCATATCATCATCTGAGCTTTCTGTACACACACACAATTGACAATTTACCAAATCAAAAAGATCGCTGTGACCAGGAAGAAGCAAGATTAAAGTAGAGCAGAGGAAGCTGCTGGAAAAGTGTACCATGAGAGCTCTGAGCTCCAAGCTGATCTCCCAGCAGAAAGACTTCTTCACTAAGAGGGTGGTTTATGCCATGATGATGTTTAATGTTGTGCTGGAGCTTTAAATGATTGGAATCAAGAAAGTACAAGGTGAAGCCCAAGAGGACTCTCAGCTAGTGGGGTGTTGTGTTCAAGAAGACTTTCTCTTTCAACTGGGTTTCAATGTACCCTAAAAAGTACAATAATCTCACGATTGCTTTATTAAATGTTGAACTTGAGCTGAAAGCTGAGAAAGACAACACCAAAATCAGAGTTCACACTTCAGAGGATTAGCAGGCAAACATTAATGAGGATGGAACATTAAGTGAGAGAATATCTGTAATCCTGGAACCAAAGTTGTCTTGTCCAAACGCCCTACTGGGGATATGGCCACCCAGTACCTCACTGATAGGGAGATGTTCCGTGCCGGTTGTGCACCTGAGGAGGACTTGAAGAGGGCAATGGTGGCCTGCAGAGGCTCAGTCCCGACCAGTGTGAATCTGCAGATGTGCTGGGTCACCGAGGAGACCATACTGGGGAGGTGAAAGGTACCATTTCTTCACTTGCTGATCCAAGGCCCAGTCTTGCACCTTCCTCCTCTGTAGCAGTGCTCAGCAGTTTATGGAGGAGATAGAGAAGTCCTTGCAGCATGATCTTCAGGAGGGCCATCAAGAATGATTCACTGGTGCTGGTGGTGGGACCATTGAGATGGAGCTCTCTAATTTAAGGATTATTTCAAAGAAGCAGCAGCTATTTATTGGGGCATATGCCAAGTTCTTGGAGATTATCCATGTCAGCTATGTGACAATGCTGGCTTTGATGCCACAAACCTCCTGAACAAATTGTGGGCTTGGCTTGCCCAGGGAGGCACGTGGTATGGGACAGACATCGACAACGACGACATTGCTGAAGACGTCAAAGCCTGTGTGGGAACCAGCTAGAGCACAGACCAATGCCCTGAGAGCAGGCTCCGAGGCTGTGTGCCTTATTGTGTCCGCTGATGAGATCGTCAAGAACCCTAATTCCACAGTGGATGCGATTACAACAGTTTGCCAGGGCCAGGGCTGAGGCCGCCTCCTCTGAGAAGTCCCACCCAGCACACCGGCTGGCAGAGGGCTGCAGATGTGCTTGCCTTTCCTGGCGTGGTTCATTAATGTTATGACAAAGTGGTAGTAACTGGCCCACTCTCTTCGTGCTGCAAATTATTTAAATAAAATTTAAGACTTAGGAACAAAAAGAACCTGTGTAGATTTTCCAGTTTTTTTGTTTATTATAAATAAAGCTGTTTTGCACATAGATGAGGAAATTTTTGTGTAAACAGATATGTTTATTTCTTTGGCCTATATCTCCAACAGTGCAATTTAAGGTCATATAGCAGTGGCCTATTTAACTTTACGAGAAATTGCCACACATTTTAGTGGCTGCCATTTCACATTTCTTCTTGTAGTGTGTGAATGATCCAATTTCTCTGCATCATTATCATAATCTGGTGAAACTACTATGTATATTCATCATTCCAGTAGCTATGAAGTGAGATCTCACTGTGGCTTTCTCTTGCACTTCCCCAGTAGCAAATAATGCTGAGCATCTTCTCACGAGTATATTTGTCTTCAGGAAATTTCACTTTGGATGTTTTGCTCATTTTCTGTTTAGATTTTAATTTTTTTTCTGATGAGTTTTGAGAGTTCTTTATATACTTTGGATACTAGTCCTTTGTTAGATATATAGTTTGCAGCAATTTTCTGTTTAGATATAGCTTGTCTTACCAGCTTTTTGTATTGATGTTTTTACAGAAATTTGCTTCAAGTTTTTCTTTAATTAAATGAGGGATTTTGGTAGATCAAGAGGAAAGATGTTTAGATGTTTTTTTGTTCCAAATAAGCCAATTTTAAGGATATGATTGAAACATTATTACTCAAATTATAGATATCATACACTTCAGTGAACTAACTTCATTGAATTATTTCTTATTTCCTCTTTTTTTTTTTTTTTTTTTTAGTTGTTTCTGTATCCTCTATTCTGTTCCATTGAGCCCATGTTTGGGTTTTTTTTGCTAGTCCCACAGTCTTTTTTCCTTTTTTTTTTTTTTTTGTACCAGGGATCGAACTCAGGACCTTACTGCAAAGCAGGTAGCAGAATCACTGAGCTAAATCTCCTGCCCAAATTATTTCCTCTTTTGAAAAACTTGAATAATATCTCCTTTACAGGCTGATTCTTCCATCCTTCTGTATAAATGTCCAATGTTTTTGAAATTTATGGGTCATTTTTTTCCCACCATCATCCTACTCTACGAGAATTCTGGATCTTTTATTCTTCAGTGTTTGTACTGTTATTGCCAACCAGAGCCTCCTCCCTCTCCACTCATCTATCTGTTTTAAAATGAGTTCAAATGGACCTGTATGGGGCTCAGGGCAAGCAGGGACATAAAGAAAAGAGGGGAACGGTTGTGCTGAGTAGGAGTTTTTTTTTAATACGGAAAAAATTTGTAGATTCTTAACTAACCAAGTGTTGGCCAGGAATTGTCTCTTAGTCTGGTTTCTGTTGCTAAAACAGAATGTCACAGACTAAGGAATTTATAAAAAGCAGAAATTTATTTTTCATGGTTCTGGATCCAGGAAGTACAAGATCAAGACATGGGCAGTTGTGGTATCTGGTAAGGGTCAGCTCCCTGCTGCCAAGATGGCACCTGAAAGGCAGCATCCTCAGGAGGAAAGGGATGTGGTTCCCTTCTGGGAATAAGATGAGAGCGGACTGAATTTGCCCTTTAGGAACAGTACCAATCCCACAGTGAAGGGTAGAGCCCACATGGCCTAATCATGACACCAGGGCCCCACCTCTTAATATTGTTACCATGGCAATTATATTTCAGCATGAGGGTTGGGGAGGACAAATTTATCCAGACCCTTACAGGAAGCACCGCACCAGAATTCTGTGAGAAAGAGTCATTGACAGAATGGTTTTGGTGCTGTCAGAGATTATTTAGAAACCCCTTGAGCTGAGTGTAGCGATTCATTCTGTAATCCAAGAATTCTGGGCAGTTTGAGGCTGGAAGATCACAAGTTGGAGTCCAGTTTGAACTGGGGAGGTAGCTCAGGGTGAAGGATCTCGATTCAATCCCCAGTATGAAAGTAAAAGGCCTCGTTTTGGGATTTAAAAAAAACGATATGTTCTGAAGTTTTTGGTTTTTTCTCACCTTCTCTTTTCCTACCTAGACATCAAGTCCTTCACACAAAGCCTTGCTATGGAGTCCACACTGCCCACAAGTCCAGCGTCTCTGTCCACTGGTTACTGGGACACCTCACATCCTTCTGCTTTCTTCTAGAGAGTTTCACTTGTCCTGCTGACCGAAGAGGGAGAGGCACAGTCTAAACTCATCTAGCTTTCTTTATTCCAATGTAGAAGTGGACAGTATTGGTTTTGCCACTCTCGGCTCACGAGGTACTGTTTCTTACCTAGCCCAGTGGGCTAGGTTGGCTTCTGACCAACCAAGTTGAAGGGTGCAATCTCTTCTGTCCTTGTTCCTCTGTGCGGACAGTGTGTGTGGCCTATAGATGCAGAGGTAAGTGGTGTGACACAGCCACTCTGCATTGTAAGCCTGAAGTACCCCGCAGGTGACGTCCCCTTCCACTGGCAGCTAATGAAGGGAATTATTACCCAGCCAGCTCCTTGATGTCAATAACCATGGACCGCTCCAGCATCCATAACAGGATAAATAATCAATTTTATCTTGCGTTGAGACAAAAATGTGTGGCTTTTATTTTTACTATATATGCTTCCCTCTCTCCCTTATCCTAGTCTATACACCGTTCCTTCTAAGCAGAGACATGAGTCGGCCATTTAATAAAACCCCAATAACAATCCTTCTTGAAAGGACAAGGGCTAATAATCACTGCCCGTTTAACATTCTAGTCACATGACAGTGGAGGAGAATAAATCAGTTAAAACAGCAAGATGCAGCACAACTAATTTTCATGTAAAAGGGGGATGATTGCTTTTTTTTGAAAACCATTGTGATTTTTTAAAAGCTGTTAAAGCCCAAACATCCTTGTCTATCAGTTTATGAATTATTAATAAAAAAGAAGAAAAAAGAGGCTTTCTTTTTCTAAATATCATCTGCTAAGCCACCGTGGCCTGAAGAGGCTCACACTGATTCCTGATTTACATAGTCCCAGTTGGAAGTTAATGAAGACTGCTGAGCCACCTTTCAACATGCAGATAAACCTTCATGTATTTAAAAGCAGGGAATCTGTGCTTGTTCCTGGCAAATTATTCATCTAAGATCTGAAGTTTCTGACACCGCCTGCGTCAGATAAACTGTCACCCAAATTGCAAACTAATTAGTGATTCAAACATTTTCGAGCTGATTGATGACAGAATAATTTACGCTTGTTTCTCAGTTTCCAGCTGGCACGGGCTGCTGACGGGAGCCCTAATTAACGCGAGTACATCGGTCATGTTCTGCCAAGGCAGCACATACAATTAAAAGGCAGTTTAAATGGAATATCACATTAAAAAGGCTGGGAGATGCCAATGTGAGGAAACAGCGCTTTAGGAAGAAATGACAACAAAAACCCACAAACCAAAACAGAATGGAAAAATATATATATATTTTTTTAATGGAGAAGTAAATTGTATTCTGCATTGAATATTTAACAAAAAGATAACCAAGAAAAGCCAGACTGGGCATGTTAAATATTTTTGTATTTAAGGAGTTTTTATTGAGATGAGTGTTTACTGCTCTTTTTAGTGCAAACAGTTTGGATAATCGCCTTCTAAATATGTTCTTGAGAAAAGGGAGCCACTTCTTCCTCTGAACAGTTTGGGGAGCTAGGATTCCGAGAGGGCTTCATGGGTTGTTCTTGCATTCACAGGCTCATTTTGCTTCTGTCCTCTTGCCTGTGCTGACTTTGCCTTTGGTTGATGATCTCCTTGAACACTTTGCTCTACCCCCCAATCCCTGACACTGAGGACTGCCTTCCATTTTTTTGTGTTACTCCTCAAATCATTTTTCAGTAGACTTTTATTTTTAGAGCACTTTTAGGTTCGCAGCAAAGTCGAGCAGAGAGCATGAAGTTTCCATATCCTTTGTGCCTCACATATTCTAGTTCTCTCACGCCAAAATCCAATGACCTTTCTCCTGTCTCCGCAGTCTTGCCTTCTGCAGAAGATGTGATAGCTGCAATGATATAGCACGTAGCTTTTCGGACTAGCCTCTTTCACTTGCTAGCATGCATTGAAGTATCCTCTGTCTTCATGGCTTGCTAGCTCATTTCTTTATAGTGCTGAATAACATTTCCTTGTCCAGTTACACTGCTGTTTCTTTACCTACTGAAGATCATCTTGCTTCCTTCCATGTTTTGACAATTATGAATGAGGGCGCTGTTGACATCTGTGAGCAGGATTTTGTGTGGACCTAAGTTTTCAACTTCATTTGGTTAAATCCTACAAAGCCTGATTGCTGCATCATTCATTTTCTTTGCAGCATGGACACACTTTTCTCCCTCTTTGAGACTGCGGACTGCTTGAGGCCAAGGAAAATATCTTTTATCTCTTTGAATTTCCTGCACAGCATATATGATTTTTGCACAGAAAATACTATGATTGCATTATAATTTCTGAGCTATGAGCTTCTCTACATTTTAATCCTCTCTCATATTTTTGAAGGCTTTATACAACTAGGATCCCTATTCAGTGTTCTCATACTCATGCACTAATACCCACTGCGACTCACACTATTACGTTTTTCTCTTTCTTTTCTTTGATAGGAGACAAAATTAGAAGTTAAATAAATTGCCTATGACCACACAGCCAGTGAAAGAACTGGGCCTCTCAAAGAATCACTAGATTATTTCTCGTTTGAGGCTTTCAGACTATTCTTAGAATCCAACACCTAAGGATCCCAGATCTATTAAATGGAAAAGCCAGGAATGGAAATCAGATCTTCAGATTGGTATTAATCCATTATCTGCTATGGTATTTATGCCAAACAGACATAGAACCTATCTTGGTTCACGTCCAGATTTTGATTCAAAAAAGGACTCTATCTGCACTTCAGCAGACATTCGTTGTACAAATAATTTGTGAATTTTCTGTTATTGGACATAGAACTTGGTTTTGATGATACTTGTGTGCAAAGGCCTACTCTATGAGCCTTCAGTCTAGAGGGACAGACAGACATCATTCTTTTTTGTTTTTTGGTGCCGGAGATCAAACTCGGGTCCTTGCGCTTGCAAGGCAGGCCACCGAACCGCAGAGCTAAATCCCCGGCCATCATTCATATCTGACACCAATAACTAACATTATGAAGGAAGAGAAGAGTGCTGTGACAGGGCAACATGTGAGTGGAGGGTGGTTAGCCTGCTTTGGGAGACACAGTATGAGAAAGTAACTGTGCTGAAGAAGGGTTGACAAGAGCAGAGACAGAGGCAGGAGCATACAGTAGCCATTGAGCTATGGTGGCTACTGGTTACCTTGGTGTAAGGGCCCAATGAGAAGAAACTAGTGTTATAGGAGAAGAGGGGATGATGCATAATCATGTATCACCACCTCAAGATATGTGCAAGTTTTGACCCTGTAGAGTGAGTAATCTCCCAGGGGACAAGAAGTTAGATGCTTACTTGAGATACACAGATCATTTCCCTTCTTCAGAAACCCAAGGCAAGACTATAAATCATGAAAAAGTGGCATATCTAGGGGCATCCAACCTGCACAGGCAGGAAATGCAGGCTCTCCTGGGTGTCATGTGTGCATCTTACTGTGTGCAGACAGCAGAGGACTATGCAACTGGAAAGGGGTGTGGCTGATTACTTTTTCCTTTATAGTAATACATACACACATTGTATACACACACATACAAACATTCATATGTTTACATGTAGGGTCATGGATTGCTTGATGGTGGAAATTCTTTCTGACAAGTATAGTATTAGGTGATTTCATCATTGTGTAACTAGAGGCTAATTATACAACCTAAGACAGCTATAACATCCGTACATTAGTGAGTGATCTCATATGGGGTTGTTGTCCTATATGCAGTCCATAATTTAAGCCAACACTGATGTGTGATGCATACATAATTATATATATATATATATATATATTCAATATAAATGTACACATATATAGTAAAACATATAGAAAGGTACCAAAATAAAATCATAGTAAACAGATATCTACTTGTTAACCACTAAAAACTAGTTTTTACTACTTATTCAATATAAGTACACATATATAGTAAAACATATAGAAAGGTACCAAAATAAAATCATAGTAAACAGATATCTACTTGTTAACCACTAAAAACTAGTTTTTACTACTTATTTTGCTATACTTAATTGCATTCATTCTCTATTTTAAAGAAAAAACCATGAGATGACAGCTCTAATAAAGCCACTCAGATTCCTTCCCCGTGTTTCTCAGAAGTTAACTATCAATCTGAAGTTGGTATGTGTGCTTTATTAACTTTTAATTTGCTTTGATTTTTCAACTTGTATTTATAATTTTACTATAAAACTGTGTCTATAAAATACGATCATGTGTATTTAAAAATTTTACACAAACGATATGCTACTATGCATTCTATTTGCAATTGCTTTTTAATTTACCATCATGTTTTTGAGATTTGTCCAGGCGAAGTGGTTAATTCCATTACCCAGTCTCCTAGTGATGAAGGCTGTCTCCACTTTTCTTTGTTACAAACAGAGCTGCAGTGAACATCTTCGGACAGTCTCCTTATGTGTGAGAATTCCTTTTGGTTACATTTCTAGAAATGGGGTTGCTGGGCTGTAAAATATGCATTTATAGTGTCAAGCTGACTAGGAAAGAGCAAATTGTTTTCCAAAGTGGTAATATAAATTACACACTAGAAAAACATTCCTATTTCCTCTCATTCTTGTTACCATTTGAAGTTTATACATTTTCAAGATTTGCCAGTCATTTGATTGTAAAATGGTATTCATTGCTGCTTTAAGCTGAATTTTATTGATTGTTACTGAGGTAAAAAACATTTTCTTATGTTGATTTGATATTTAGACTATTATCTTTGGTGAGAACTGCCTGTGAATACCCTTTATTCATATTCTTAATATGTTTTATATTATTATTATTATTATCATCAATTTATAGTAGTTCTGTGTTTATTCTGTGCATTATTCCTTTATCAGCAAGTATTTTCTTCTAGTGTGTAACTTGTGTTTTAACTTTCTTTAAAGACTTAGGATATGAGTAACTGACTTTCAGTCAGTCTCACGGAACACATACTTTCACATAAGAATTATTTCTTCCAAGTCATTTTCTCAGTAATTTCTATAATTAATGCCAAACTAGTGGCACTCATAAAAATTTCTGGAGTGTCTGTTTTGTAATCATATTCAGAATCAGTAGGACAATTAATGAAGCAAACGAGTGTTTCCTTTTGAACCAAGAACATGGCTGTGTTCGACTGAGGCTCTATCTGTAGAAACCAGGCTATAGGCCAGAGTTGCATCGGAAATATTGCCTTAGAGCCCATTTTGGTGGATTTTGTATTGCTGTAACAAAATATTTGAGGCTAGGTAATTTATAAAGAAGGGACGTTTATTTCAGCTTATGGTTCTAGCCATGATCATGCGGTCATACCTGGTTAACTTCTGGTGAGGATTTTATGATGTCAAGCTATGGGTGGGGAAGCAGAGAGAGAAAAAGAGCATGTATATGAAACAGAGGAAAGCACTGGGCATGGCGGTGCACGCCTAGAATCCTAGCACGTGGGAGGCTGAGGCAGGAGGATGGCCGTGAGTTCGAATCCAGCCGGGGCTACATTGTGTGTTCCAGGTCAGCTTCAACTATGTAGTGAGACCCTGTCTCAAAAAACAAAACAAAACAGAAAAAATAAACAGAGGAAAGGGAGGTGCCAGCCTTATTTTATAACAACCCACTCCGGTGGTAACTAATCTGGGGTTGTGAGACCTAACTCCTCCCATGAAACTGGTATTAATCCCTTCTAAGAGTGGGAGCCTCTTCACTCAGTCACTTGCACTTGGCTCTGTTTCTTCAAGGTCCCTCTACTTCTCATTATCAACACATGGGGATTAAGCTTCTAACCCATACATCTTTGAGGGAAAAACTTATTCAACCCACGGCTAAATGAAGTATTACACCCAGTGCGATTAATCTTTGTTTACAAAATTTGGTATCTTGTGTCAGTTTATTCTTACCAATAATCAAATTCACCCTGGACAATCGGTCTGTACTGAGATCATTAGTATTCAGAATAAAGTGGGCATGGATGCAAGGGGAGTAGGAAAAGCGAAGCACTGTTAACCTCTGAGCTAGGGCACATCACTTTCCAATGCAATCATTTCTGAATCTTTAGGGATCACAAAATCCTGTGAAAATAATCCCAAACCTCAGGGACTTAGCACAGTAGCCCTATTATCTCCCTTTCTTAGCAGCCTACTATCCTTTGCTAGGGGTCAGCGGCATTTTGTTTCCTTACCTTTAGTGGATCAGTGATTTCTTAGGTGTTCTAGAGAATCTCCAATAGTCTGTGTATGGCCAACAGGAGGAAGGAGAGAGAATAAGAATGACTGTACTGAAAGGGTCTATTGCCCAACCCAGAGGAGGCAGAGCTTCCTTCTGAATATATTTCAGTGGTCAGAACTCAGTCACATGGCCATGCTTAACTGCAAAGGAGGCTGGGAAATGTAGTCTTGTCAAAAGCTCAGCAAGAAGAGGAAACGGTCAGGGTGAATAACTAGTCTCTATCATGTCCTTTAAGGAGAAGAGTTATAGAGTGTTTTTTATTTTTTAAGTGAGCATATTGCTACATAGTTACATTTTCTAACTAAGAAGCAGTAAAAAAAAAATCTGAATTCTAATCAAGCCCAGATTAAACTGTAAGCCTAAATTTTGTGATGAAACAAATGTTTCATAAGTCTGACCTAGTGTGTGCCTAATGCTGGAAAAAATATTGGCAGTTTTTACTCACACTCTCCTGAAAGGGAACCAACATTTCTGGAATGAAGAAATATAAACAAATTTATTTTAGTACAGAATGACAAAGTCAGATCTATAAATGACCAACATAATTTTATAAAGCTTTCCGAAACTAAACCAACTTTCTTGTACGTGTGGGAATATGAGAAAAATATGGCTCCTGTGGGTATTCTGTAGTTTGGGAGCTAGGTACTTTCTTTTTAGCTAGGTGATTTATATGGCTAGCCTAAAAGCATCTCTACTAAAGGTCTTCAAAAGATTATAAAATATAATAATTATAGAATTTGAAGTCTTAACTTCAGTTTCTGTCTTAATAGCTAAAACTTGGAAGCAGCCCTATTGCCCATCAGTTGGAGACTGGATAAAGAAGATGTGGTTTTTCAATAAAATGGAATACTACTCAGCCATAAAGAATGAGAAGCTACAGTCATTCAAAGGAAAATGGATCCATATTGAGGCCATACTCTTAAGTGAAATAAATGTAACTGTACTAAATACTGAAAAAGTACCAATAAACTCGATGAGAAAAAAAAATAGAAATATGAGAATTTGGGTAAGTGTATTTATTTACTTATTATTTATTTTTTTACTTTATTTGAGCTTCTGATTTTTGTTTTGTAAAATGCAGGTAGTACCTACCTTGTGAGGCTCTTATGAGAGACGAATTAGGCAGTGTGCATAGAAGCAGATCTCTATAGATTACATCTGCTAGCTCAGCCACGTATCAGCCTCTTGAATTTAAGAAATTCTCTTTATCTTTGTGAGTTCAGTCTTTCTCATTTGTAAAATGAAACTGTTGTATTTAAGAATATCTCAAATCCTTGAATCCATGGACAATGCATGAGGGTATCCCATATAGGACCTTGGCTCAGCTAGAGCATTTAAGGGAGCAATAAAAATAGAAATTTGAGGATACAGACATTCCTAAAAGTACTTTGATAGTCTTTGGCGTGCATGCGTATGTGGCAAAATAAAGACAAAAGGAGCCCAGTGTACACCACTTTGATTTTCAGTTACAGTATAAACCAAGAGGAGGATATAAGAGCAAGTCCTCTCTCCATGCCTCTTTATATCTGCCCTCACTTGAGTATTTACTGAGCTCAAGCATCTTTTATATCAGTGACTTTGCTTTACTTGTCCTTAAGATTGCTACGTACGTCCTATCCCTCTCCTAGACTGTATTTTTCTAAGAGCCGAGTTGATGCCCTATCTTGGTCACATTTAATGACTCTTCCATAGTGACCAGTATAACAGGGTTTGGCAAACTTTTTCTGCTAAAAGGCCAGGTAGTAAATATTTTTTTAAAAAACAATCTGTTGTAGAACTGAACTCTGTTATTGTAACTCAAAGTTGAAGATAGTACATAGGAAATGAGCATGGCAATTTAAACAAAAATTCTTTGACACTGAAATTTGAATTTCATGCACAAAAGAAAAACAAAACCCAATATTCTTAGCATATAGATTGTAGAAAAACAATCAATAGTCAGGATTTGACCTGTGGGTGACAGTTTTCTGATCACACTGCCTGTTGTAAATTTTTATTCATTTTTTGTTGAATTCAACTAGATATGGATTTATTTATATTTTTATTTTTAAAAAATGGCACATAGGGGATGAAGATGTAGCTTAGTAGGAAACCTTTTGCCAAGTGTGTATGAGGCCCTAGGTTCACTCCCAAGTACTGGAGGAAAAAAAAAAAAAAGACACAAGATAGTATTTTTCCTCCCCTATAGTAAGATTTAGAATTTCTTTCAAATCCTTAGGATATTTGTGGATTACCATTCAAAACAGAAATTGAAAAGGTACTTTTAAGACAATTTTTCAGTGAGAGCAATTCCTAGCTTTTATCATGCTTATAACAACAGTATATGTTGAGGTTGCTTCTTTTTTGGCTGATAAACTGAATATGACTAATCATTATATTAATATTGTGACAGAAGAGAGAGTGGACTGGCTTTGGGGTATAACCCTGGTTCTGCATATATTTTTTGCCATTTTTTTGAAAGCTGCTTAATTTTTCTGAGTTTCTGTTGCATCTTCTGTTACATGGGGATAATGACACATTTACTGTAGGACTGACCTGAGGATTGGATTAGTGTTCAGGTGAACAACTAACACAGGTCGCAAAGCATTATCCAGCCTCATAAATATTACCTACCTCCATTTTACTCTCTGTTCCTTCTGGAGAGTGGACAACTTTGCACCTCGACAGCTTGAAACAGCTTTGGAAAATAGGAACAGGTATTGAGAATTGAGTGTGGATACTTGAGTCTGGATTGGAAACGTGAGAGGCTTTCAAAAACCTTGTTTTATATGCCACCCCGTCCAATTAGGGCTAGACACCACGGTATACAGAAGAGAAATACCTCAGCCCAACTGGGGAAGAATTAATCTGACAAAAAAAAAAAAAGAAAAAGAAAAAAAAATAAGAAGAAAAACTCTGTTTCCATCTGCTGTCAGTTATAAGGGGATTTCCAGAGCATAAGAACTTCATGCTGTTGTATTTCTGAAAACCAAAATAAGGAAATTGAAAAAAAAAGCATGGTTGATATAGGAAAATCTACTACACAGAGAAATCATTAGTGAATACTAGCAGTTTTAAACTTTTTTTTTTTTTTTGGTTTTTTAAGACAGGGTCTCACTATATAGTTGAGACTGACCTGGAACTCACTATGTAGCCCAGGCTAGTCTCGAACTCACAGTGATCCTCCTGCCTCAGCCTCCCGAGTGCTAGGATTACTGGAGTGCAATTGCAAAGATTTTGATGCCAAAGTGCATTGGGAGTTATGAAACAATTCTTTAAATGTAAGCAGTTTGTATAAGGCCGGTTTCTACTGAACTGTGATTTGTTGCCACAGCTTCTATTTAGCTCTCCAACTTGCACGTCCATTTGCTGGGGTCTGTGAGGTGGGAATGATTCCGATGAGTGCAGAGCTATTATTGCAGCAGCAGGCTGTGGAAAGCAGGACCGCAGAAGGAGATTCAACCTACATGGCTGGTCTGGGTGAAAAGATAAAGCAGAAGAGATGCATGTTGACTTCTAGGAGGAGTCCACTTGTTCATTAGAATGTACAGTATTGGCTACAGCTTTAACACATCTGGCTAAAATATTTGATTATGAACTGTCAAGAAGAACTTTTGCTCTAAGTACCGGGTGAATGAAAATGTTTGCTGCTTGGTCGTATTGCGCATCTTCTTTGGACAGGAGGGACGTGTACTATGTCTATAGTCATGTGGTACATAGCTTGAGTAGAAGGTCTTGGTTATTCAATTCAGTAAACAATTATTTAGTATAGGTGGAAGTTCTACACCCTAATGTCTGTAATTTTGTTTGGAAATAGGACCTGTGTAGATGGCCAAGATAAGATAAAGTCAGACTGTATCGTTGTGAAATCGAGCAATCTAGACTCAGACATGAATGTGGTGAAAATGCCTCTGGCCACAAAGGCAGAGGCTGAACTGTGGCATCTGTGAGCTGTGAAAAGCCAAAGATTTCCCACGTACCACGTGGACCGCAGTTTTCCTCACCACTTTTGGCAGAAACCGGCCCTGCTGACACTTTTCTGAGTTCTAGCCTCCAGTATTATGAAATGATCAATTTCTCTTTTAAGCCACTTGTTTGTGGTGCTTTGCTTGGCAGCCCTAGAGAATTAATACAGCGTGGAAGTGACAAAGATTCCCCTCCATGATTTTCTTTGCACATCCAAGACTTCGTCCACAGGGGGCCAGAGACTTGTGTCTTGGTGAGATTGGTATAGTCAAAGTGGCCTCTCTGAGCAATGACAGATAAAACACTGTATCTAGAATTTTTACCTGGAACTAAAGAGGAGCTGAACTTTTATTACCTTGAATTATAAAAGAGACTTCCTGCCCACCAAAGAAAGCAGTGCTGAGCTAGGAAAGCTCCAAGATTATAATGAATTGGTAAATGATGTCATTCAGGATTAAGTTTTCTTTTCACTTCAGGTCTTGCAATTTTTGGCACTTGGACTCTGTCTTTATTCTGGCTCCAAGATGCCCAGTAGAAAAATAGTATGAACCACACATGAAATTAAAAATCTGAAAGTAGGCACCTTAAAGAACTGGTGAAGTTAATTTTAACATATTTTACTGAGCTGAATATACTGAAAAAATATTATTTCAGATATACATTAATACAAGAAACTGTTATTGAGATCCTTGGTGCAATATTTCTCATTTTAGGCTCGTAAGACTTCAAGTGTTCAGTAGCACCTGTGGCTAGCTACACCATTGGACAGCTTAGGCCCAGTTCAGTGTGATGCCGTAAGATTGCTGCAGCACTTTGGGACTTCAGGGTCTCCTGATGATGGCCAGCAGTCATCTCTTCCTGATCTTCTCTTTTTCAGTATAAGCAAAAGTGCTCCAGAAGTCCCACCTGGCATACCGCTCTCAGAGCTCTTTGTCCAGGGTCCCTTCTAATACTCAACCTGTCCATATCTATTCCAATGCAAGCAATGTTAATAGGATACTAAGATTGGCTCAGACTAAACTAGAATAATCTTGTGTTTCCAGACCTGTGTAGAGAAAGACAAATACCTTGTTGTGTCTGGCAGACAGGAGGAAAGTGGGGGGTTGATAGTGTGAATGGAGCAAAATGTCTTCTAAGGCATTGAGAGCTAGGTAAGAATGTTAGAGCAGACTGCATCAGTCACTGTGAGTCTTGGTAGAAAGACGAAAGCAAACAGTTGTGCTATTCAGTTTGCGATGGGTATGGGAAGGAACTTCAAGGAATTTACCAGGGTACCTCACAGAAAAGTACTGAAGCTGACAAGATAGCATAATTTCTTGAAGTTCACAATTCGGTAAAAAGATGCTAATTGCTTCATCATTGTGTGATGCGATAACATTTGTGAAATGGAGGAGGAGGCAGCAATAATCGACACTGGCTATTGATAAAACAGGAAGAAGATGGTACTTTTTCCCCGCTCTAATCATGATGAAATAGGCATAGTTCATATGTGTGAGTTGATTTTTATTCCCCTAGAGGTTGTGTGAAAGAAGGCGAAATATATATTCCTAACTAGGAAGACACTAAGAGAATCAATTTTAAGTAGCATATGCTTTCCCCATCTTTGCACACCATGATCATTTGATGTATGAAGCTAAAATCATCAGTTGGATTAGGAATTTCTGGAATAAGGAACTGAATTAAGTTTTCTGGTGGAAGAGCAGACAGATGTACCTTCCCAGAACACAAAGGTTGTAGGAGGAAGAGCAGGATTGGTTGATGGGGGTCACAAAGCGTTTGTATTCATGAAAGTGGGTGACAACCGATGTGGATTCCCATCGGTGTGTAGAATAGGTTGCTGGGCAGTGGGGATTCTTTTCTAGCACCCAAATGAGAAAAAGCAGGAGAGGCAGTGGGAGAATGACACAACTTTAAATTCAGCCTCATGTTAACTCCCTTCCTCCTTGTGCAAGTTCACAGACTAGCGTGTCCCCCTGACCCTTCAGAGTCTACCTGATACAATGGCAAAGAAGACACCTACTTGAAAAGACAAAAGATAACTTGTGATCCTCAAGAGGCTTATTTGTCTAAGTCTCCAGGGCTGATGCAGCAGTTGACTCAGAAACACTCCACCATCACCAAGCGGCGTGAAGTGACTCCTAACAGCACTTGAACTCCGGCACATGGTGTGCAGCACCAGCACGTTCTCAGAGAGAGAGAAAACGTGTGGAGCTGTGGTCCCCTGCGCTTTGATTCTAGAGCCTGACGTTGCTGCCTTGCAGATGGTTTTGGCATTGGTCGCTGCTCGCCTGGGCACTGGTCATGCTCGACAAATGTGGTCTTTGTGGAAAGAGAATGGGATGAGATTACATAGAGAAAAACACACGCAGCAATGATAGAACCATTTAATTAGCACGCAGGGAGGAGGCTCCCTTCTTAAACCCTGTGCCTTCAGGTGTAGATATTAAAGAGATGCACTCTTTGGATATTTGCCTATTTTCCATCTTGTCCCTACTTTTGATTCTCATCTCTTGTGTTGTTGCTGCTAGAGACAATTATTTGTGTGTGTGTGTGGTGCTGGGGATTGAACCCCTGGTTTTTGCACCAAAGTAGATCACCATCCTCTTTACATTTTGAGAATGAGTTTCCCCAAGTTTCTAGGTTTCCCAGGCTGGGCTTGAACTTGAAGTTTTTCTGTTTCAGCCAAGCAGAAATCTGGGATCAGAGACATGTACCGCCACACCCAGCGATTTTAACCATACACGTTAAATTACTTGCAAAGTCTACCCCAATACCAGCTTGTCTTCCTCCTCTCTGGAGCTCTCAATGCTCTGTCACAGGCTGGAGAGCCACCCCCGACTCATCCAGCCAATGTCATTCTGCCCTCGACATAAGGACTCAGAAAATTGCCGCTCCCTGGAGCTTACCCTAAACGTAACTCACAGAGGGCATTGGAGGCCATACCATAGTTTCAACAAATGCTTAAAAAATGTTTGCTTTACAAATAATAAAAACACCTATCTTTTAACACTTGTATGTTTAGTCAGTGTATTTTTCTTGGGATATATTTGGTCAGGTTCCATTTAAAAATGTACTTATTTATTTTTATTAGTACATGTCTATAGTACGTAGAATTTATTATATTCATCTTAGGAAATAGGTACAAGTGCTAACATCTTGGTTTTTTAACTCACCTTCCTTTCCCACCTTTATCTCTAGATCCCCTTCCTATTTTCAAATGGTCTATAGCCCTGATTTTCTATATCTCAAGGCTCATCCATTTAGCTATAAATGTCTCAAGTTTAGCCTTCTTTATGGCAGAGTAGTACTCCACTGTATTTTTAAAAAGCCATCTTTTTTTATTCATTCATCATTTGATGGGCATTTGGGTTGTTTCCAAGATTTGTCTATCACAAACTGTGTTGCTATAAACATGAGTGCACATGAATCATTGTGGTATGTTTTTAATTCTTTTGGGAAGATACCCAGAAGGGGAATAGATGGGTCAAATGGAACCTCTAATCCTAGTTTTTTGAGGAATCTCTACACTGATTTCCACAGTGGTTGCACCAATCTGTACTCCCACCAACAGTGGAGAAGGGTTCCTTTTTCTCCCATAGCCCTGCTAGTATTTGTTGTTGGTTGATTTCTTGATATTAGCCATTGTTTCTGAGTTGAGGTGGAATCTTAGCATTGTCTAATTTGCATCTATTGGATGACCAGTGATGTTGAACATATGTTCATGTACTTATTTGCCATTTATACTCTTCATCTGAGAAGTATCTGTTCATTTCAGATGCCCATATTGTTTGATTTCTTGATGGTAGCTATTCTGCCTGGAGTAAGGCATTATCTTGATGTTTTAATTTGCATTTTTCTGATGGCCAGAGATGGTGAAATTTTTTCCTTCATTGGACATTTGTAATTCTTGTGAGAAATGTCTATTCATTTCTGTTGCCCATTTTTTATAAGGTCTTTTTATGTTGGGAGCGTCTAATTTTTTTGAGTGCTTTGTTTATTCTAGGTACTAATCCTTTGCTTAAGGTGTATGTAGCTAGTACCACTCTTTTCTCATTCGGTAGGTTGTCTACTCATTCAATTATTTTTTTTCCTTTGCTATGGAGATTTTAAACTTGATATAATCCATTCATTGATTCTTGATCTTAGTTCTTGTGTGACTGGAGTTCTGTTTAGAAAACCATTTCCTGGGTCTATGATGTCAAATTTAATCTATTTTTTCTGCTAGATGACTAAATATTTATATTTTAATGTTTACATCATAGATTCATTTGAATTTTATTTTATGATATGGTAGGATATACGGGTCTAGTTTTAATCTTCTTCATGTGAATAGCCAATTATTCCAGCACAACTTGTTAAAGAGGCTATTTTTCCTCTAGTGTATACTTTTGACTCTTTTGTCAAAGATCAGATGATTTAATGTGCCCAGGGTGATTTTTTTATTTTATATTCTGTCTCATTGATCCTTATATCTGCTTTTGTGTAAATACCATACTCTTTTTTTACTATAGCTTTGTAATATACCTTATAATCCAGGATTGTGATGCCTCCTGCTTTGTTTTTCTTGTCCAGGATTGCCTCTGCTATTCTGGGTCTCTTCTGGTTCCATAAAAAATTAGGATAGTTTTGTCTAGTTCTGTGAGGAATGCTATTGGTATTTTGATTAGGATTGCTTTAAATCTATATATCAGTTTTGGTAGTATGGCCATTTTGCAATATTGGTTCTGCTATCCAGCAACAGGGGATACCTTTTCATTTTCTGGTGTCCTTTCCAATATTTATACTTTTTTTGTGGAAGTCTTTAATGTCCTTGAATAGGTTAAGTTCTAAGGGTTTAATTTTTCTTGACTCCCTGGTGAATGATATTGCTTTCCTGATTTTTTTGTGAGTTCATTATTGCTATGCAGCAAAGATTTTCTTTTTTATGTTTTGATCTTATGTTCTTGTACATTGCTGAATATGATCAGTAAATACAGCAAACATTGGTGGAATTTTTGGGGTCTTCTGTGGTATGGATCCTGTCATCTGTAATAACGATAATTCAATTTCTTCCTTTCTTATGCATAACCCTTTTATTTCTTTCTTTTCCCTGATCTGTCTAATGTTCACATATCATGTTGAGCAGGAGTGGTGAGAGTGGGCATCCTTGTCTTGTTCCTGATTTTAAAGGAAAGCTTTCAGCTTTTCCCCATTCAACATAATTTTGGCAATAGATTTGGCATACATGGTTTTTATTAGGTTGAGAGATCTTTCCATACCTACTTTCTTCAGGTTTTTAACTAAAGTCCTTTGCTGCATCTATTGAGAGATTTTTTTTGCCCTTTCTTCTGTTTATATAATGAATTATTTGTATTGATTTATTATATTTATTTATATTGTATGTTGAAACATCCTTGCATTCCTGGAAATAAGCCTACTTGATTTGGTGAATTCTGTTTGCCAGTACCTTGTTGAGGATTTTTGTGTCTAGGTTAATTTAAGTGATTGCCTAAAATTTTCCTTTTTAGTTGGGTCTTTGTCTGGTTTAGAGATCAGGATAATGCTAGATTCCAGGAATGAGTTTGGGAGTATTCCTTATCTTTTAGTTTTATTAAAGAGTTTAAGAAGTATTAGCATTATATCTTCTTTGTAGTTGTAGACTTCAGTGATGAAACCATTGGACCTTGGGCTTTTCTTATTTGCTAGGATTTTTATTACTGTTTGGTTTCATTGCCTGTTACTGACTCTTTCAGAGTTTTTATGTCTTTTGGTCCAGTTTGTGTGTGTGTGTGTGTTGTGTGTGTGTGTGTGTGTGTGTGTGTGTGTGTTTCTTTTTATTGAGTTTATTGGTACATTCTAGGTATACAATACAGTTACATTCATTACTGGGATCTTGTGCCTTTACATGACAGGCCTTGGTTCTCATTTTTTCCCCTTGTCCCTCCCCTCCCTTCCAGTTTTAATAATTATTATGTCTAGGAATCTCTTTCTTCTAGATGCTCTAATTTATTGGAGTAGAGGCTTTCATAGTAGTTATTAGGTAGTTACTTCTGGATTTTAGTAGTGCCCATTGAGATTTTGCCCTTTCTGTTTCTAATTGCATTGTTATGGGTCTTTTCTGTCCCTCTTTTGGTAACTTTTGCAAGGGTTTATTTTGTTTATTCTTTCAAAGAACAATCTCTTTGATTGATTCTGTGTATTTTTTGTCTCAATTTTATTAATTTCCGCCCTTACCTTTATGATTGCTTTCTTTGTACCAGATTTGCATTTGGACTATTTTTATTTTTCCAGGACCTCATGGTGCTTCATAAGATTATTTATTTGAGCTCACTTTGTTTTTCCAATGTACGTTTTGACAGCAGTAAACTTCTCTCTTAGGATTGCTTTCATTGTGCCCCATACATGATGGTATATTATTATGGCATTGTTTCATTCTAGGAATTGTTTAATTTATTCCTTTATTTCTTCTGGGATTCACTGAGTATTCAGGGGTATATTTTTCAATATCTATGTATTTGAATCATTTCTGTGGTTTCATTTGTCATTGATTTTTGCTTTCATAACACTATGATCTAATAATATACATGAAATAATTTTAATTGTTTTGATTTATTTAAGCAAGTCTTATGGGGTAGTATGTGTTCTATTTTGGAGAAAGTTTCATGTGCTGCTGAGAAGAATGCGTATTTTGTTGTATTAGATTAGAACCCTCTGTAGATATTTATTAAGTCCGTTTGTTTGAAGGTGTTCAGATATGATTTTTCTTTTTTGCTGATTTTTTTCTAGTAGATCTATTTGTGAAAGTGGGGTATTACAGTCTGTCACTGTAATCGTGTTGATGTTTATTTGATCTTTTTTGTCCTATGGTGTTTGCTTTATGAAGTTAGGTGCACCAGTATTTGGTGCACATATATTTACCATTGTTATATCTTCCTGTTGAATTGTTCCCTTAACCTATATGTAGTGACCTTCTTTGCCTTTTCTGATCTGTCTTACCTTGAAGTCCTCTTTGTCTGAGAATGAGTGCTACTTACATGGTGGTCATGATGTACAAAGTTATTTTCCATCCTTTCATTTTTGTCCATGAATTTGTTTTGGATTAGAGGTTAATGTTTGGGAAAATAATAGGCAAGTGCCCTCTCTGATCCAGCTTCACTGAACACCTTCCCTCATGTCTCCAGGGATGCAGCCTGCAACTCCGTGGAAATGAGTTCTGCATGTCCCATGGTTTGCAGTGTTCAGCCTCTCTCTGCCTAGGGTAGGGGCTTCTCTTGTGGTCTCTGCATAGTAAGCAGTGGGTAGGGTGCTTCAGGGCCACTAGGTTCTGCAGTTTGAGAGAATGATGAGGGAAGGCATTGCCTCTTTATGTGTTGCTAACTATCCCTTTCTCTGCTTGTATTTAGCACCCAAGTTGGATGCTCTTTTCCAGTTGGGAAGGAGTCTATGTTGGGAGCCTGTCCCAGGAATCTGGCCTTGTAGTGGCTGTTGCCTGCCTTCAAGCTGTTAGAATCATTCTCAAGGTGTAATGTTAACTGCATAAGGGGTATGGGAAAGGTTGTACACCAGTGGTGGCCTCTGTTTGCTTTTTCAACAACCTAGATATTTGGTTCAATCTATAGAATTTGTGTATCAGGTGAACTTTTCATATCTGGCTGTTTGCCTCCCCCATTTCAGAATACCTGCATTCTCTTGTGTCTTTCTTCTGAGCTTTTCCAACACATTTCCTTCTCTAATCACCATGTGGGAATCTGGTTTACATCTTTTCTTCTTGACTAAAATGATCTCTTCTGACTTTTAATATGCACTAAAGGAAGAAACTATATATGAAGTGGGCAGATGCCACAAATAATTCTTAAGGGAGGTAATACAACTTATTTACTTTTACAAAAATGGGATGTCACTTCAAAGGCAGGGCTTCATTTCTTTTACTAATGTGGAAGCTAGAATTCAATGTGTAAATGGAGGATAAGTATATTAATGAAAAAGTTTTAAAGGAGGCAGCTTTATCTGCTCTATAGCTTGATGTAAGTTCATACTTCTGGAATTGCTTCAAGTAACACAGGTACTTTTAAAGGCCTGGTGGAGGTTAGACTACAAAAGTATCCTGGTGTCCCCCATAGCCAGTAGTGCAACTTCTACACATTTTACTACACAATTAACTAGAGGAGAAGGTAGATAGTAGTGGCAACTTCTGTAATACCAGAAATGTTGACTGAGGTCAATGAGGTGATTACACTAGGATTTGTGACCACGGAGAAGTCTTCATGTGCCTCTCCAAATATAAAAGCATGCATCAATAATTAAGACTGGTTGGAAGGCACAAAAGAGATTGTGTTTAGGCAAAGAACTTAAAAAAGCTTTTATATTAAAAGAATATGTATTATCTGAAAAGAGTTGTTTGAGAAACTAACAGTGTTTGCAACATCGGGGTGTTCACTGCTGTGATGAGAGACTGGTATACTTGAAGAAGTAGTTTGCCAAAGAGACTCTAGGAGCTGGTGAGCACTCTGAACATGCTGTGGGGGACATATCTTGTCCACTCTCAATGACCAGCTTCAAAACCCACAGTGACTGTGACCTGGTAAATCATCTCAAAGGATAGGCAACTATTCTTGAGATGGCAAAAATGATGAAGAAACCAATTATGTAGAGATTCAGGCTTCTTATCTCTCCTTTTTTTCTTTATTGCTTCTCTCCCTCTCTCTCTCTCTCTCCCCCTCCCCACCCCCCTCAGTGACACACACACAAACACACACACCAATGTGTTATAGACATATAAGGAATCACATCCCTTAAAGTTGAGACTAGCCATTTTAAAATTAAATTTTAGCAGGAGAAAAAAAAATTCCTAGATGGATTCTCACTCAGTACCCAAAAATATAAAGAAATGCATGTACCTCCAATTAAAATAAGGTTGGCAGATATAAGACCTTATATCTTATATATAAGACCTTATATAGCTTAGCTTCCTCTTAACCCTATCTTATTTTTTTCTCTATTTCTAGACCTTTAAGACATCTTTTATAATTCAAATCTAAGATAAATACCTTTAAGATATCTCTTGCAATGACTCTAATTGACTTTGAAAGGAAATGGTGTCCAATTACTTACAGTCAATCATTTTGCATTCATGTGCATGAATATTTTAGTAAATAAACCTGGAGAACATTGTACTCTTTGTGGAAAAGGGGTAGAATTTTACTCATTTTTAGTTCATGGTACAGTTTTATATAGCTCAACTTTTTTTTTTTTTTTTGGTACGGGGGATCAAACTCCAGACCTTGTGTGTGCAAGGCAGGCAGTGGAACCACTGGGCTAACTCCCTGTCCCTCAAACTTCATTTCATGCCTTCCTAAAGTACATGATGATATTCATTAAAAAATAAAGATTTCAAGTCACGTATTCAATTTTTTAAATTTTGTTTTCATAGATATTTTAAAGTAAAACAATAATAAAAATTTTATTATTAGGCATAATAAAATTTTAAAATTATTCTCAAATATAAAACCTTCTGTCTGGTATAAAAGAATCAGTATTAGCTTTGAATTATGTCTGTAACAGCTCCTTGACAGTAGGCAAAGGGCTTACCATTTTTGACTTTTTATTTCCTCATTTACGAAAACAGAATACCATCTGTCATAGCTGAATAATGGCCTCCAAAGAAGTTCAGGAACCTATAAATATGTATGTCACCTTACATGGAAGGAACCCTGCAGGTGTGATTAAGGATCTTGGGAGGAGGAGATTATTATTGTGAGACCTAAAGTAATCACAGGTGTTCTCATAAGAGAAAGAGTGCGTCAGAGGAAGGTGCTTGATTAAAGAGGGGAAAAAGCAATGTGATTGGTGTGATGCAGTCATAAGCTAAGGACTGCCAGCCACCACTAGAAGTGGGAAGATAAAGAGATTCTCCTCTGGGGACTCTAGAGGATGCCCTCGGAACACCTTGTCTGGGAGTCCCACCAGTCTCACTTTGCACTTTTGGCCACTATAAATGCAAGAGAAAAAAACTTTGCTCTTTGAAGGCAGTATACTTGTATTTGTTACAGCAGCAATAAGAAACTAATACATCCATCACACATGATTGTTGCGATGACAATAAGGAAATCACACACTCGTGTAAAACATCGATGACTCAGCAGTTTTTAACAAATCGCATGATCATTCCCCCTTTACATAAAACATATATAACTTGAAAAATAAAATTTGTTTGTAAATTCAGTCACTGAGACTTTATAGAAAGACAGACTCAACTATCCAGTGATTTGCCCGAAGATGACAAAGCACTAATTCGTAAACAAACAAGACTAGCATCCCACTGCAGAATTATGGAGAGCTTGTTTCGTTAAATTCATATGCTATAAGCTCTTTTCCTCATAAATATTTGTTGCCATTTTCTTGAATGCCATAATCTAACCCTCTGAATTATGAAGGGATTACGGCATATAATTTTTGATCGTGGATGTACTTCCCTAATTATTTTTGGCAGAGGTCAATTTTTAAAGGAGTTGGAATCTTTGATGCCTCATGATTGCTGTAGATCTTAGGTGGTGACTCATGAACGGGCTGTATCTATTTTTAGTTTGAAATGTAAAGACAATGTTTGCAAAAATGGGTGTGTGTAGTTCACCGAGTTCTCATTCTGTAGTTTCTAATCTGAAATCATGTGAGAGAGGACTAACATTTGAAAGATAATGTCTTGTTTGGTAAAGCCAAAATATTGTGAGAGAACTTTAGTTATTGGGATAAATTACAAATGCCTCATTCATTATCGAGTGAGTGGCATAAAATCATTTATCTTGACTTCTTCAGGTTATTTAACCTTCAGTACATCTGTTTATGATTAGCTACTTTTCCAGTAATCTTTGTTGAAAACTTGTAGATAGAGGCATAAAACTATATATATATTTTTTTTTCTTTTTTTTTTTCTTTTTTTAACCAGGGATTGAACTCGGGATGTTGTGCTTGCCAGGCAGGTGGCAGAACAACTGAGCTAAATCCCCAGCCAGAGAACTATATGTTCTTAAGGTGTAGGTTTATTTCCTCAACAGGTGTTTGCAATAGCAATAAAGTCATTCCTCACTGAGAAATAACTCCAATGTTTCCTATGGAGACATGGCTTTTCACGCACTTACCTAGCAAGAGAGACACTCCTTTCAATCTTGACAATATGTTATTCACTAAGAAGGAAGGCATGAGGAACCAGTAGAGGGAGCAAAGTAGGGATGATAAACATTCTTCATCTATTCTGCAGAATTTGGTGCACTGATGTTTGTTTTAAAAACTTAAGGTATGTTTCTTTCTAAGATTAAACAGTATGAACATTCCCTTGTGCTTCATGGTGTGAACATAAGGAAGGCAGTGAAAAGAATTAAAAGATTATACATGTTTTCCTTGGTGGGGGCATTTTTCTTCTCTTTGCTTTGGTGAGATTCCCAAAGAGTGGCCTCTTCGTCCTTCTAAGTGCAGTCTTTTGTAAAGAGAAATGGTCCATTTAAGTCCATCCATTGTTCTGTTCTCAGCAAAGCCATGAATGCGAACAACTTCTCTTGGGCTTGATTGAAAGGACACCATGCGGCCTATTTAACTCTTAACTAACTAAACTCATGTTGAAGAAAGAGTTCCTAGAAAGTTTTTGAAAAAATGGGACTGTGATTCTATTAATGTTTTGGGGAGCTAGGAGTCCCCAAATCTCAAGTTAAAAATTAAAAATTGTACCTTGAAATATCTACTACAAGACCAGTTTTTGGGAGAGTTTTCTATTTCCCCAAATTCAAGATCAGACATTCAGTACAGTTTCTAAAGATCACCCATTCTGCCATCCCAGCAGAGCTCAATTTCCCAGTATGTGTCTGAGAACCTCCATTCCATCATTTGTACCTTCTTTTCTTCACTGAAGAGCTTTGGGAAGCCATGCAACACTAACATTAATATTTCAAGCAGTGTTTCCCTTGAACTTCCACGGTACAATTAAAGTAAATGCAACAATGTTTATAATTTAAAAATGAAAGTAATCATTTAGAACATTTTCATATTTTATGTGCTTCATTTTTAAAGTTAATTTTATATTAAATTATTCAATTATTTTCAAATAGCCGACTCAATTTTTTAATGATTGAAAACTAAACCTACCTTCTACTCCTTTCCTTTTTTGGCTGCTTTATTTCTGAGAAGTGTGTATTTCCCCCAACTTCTTTTAATATCCTATTTCCCTTCCTGTGCATGCTCCTTTGTGATTGTCATTTAATATTATTTAATAAGGTATGCTCCCGGAAGTTCACATGGAGGGAGGACTAAAAATCGTGTTCTAGGCTCTGAAGATCCCAGTTTACAAAGAGCGAGGCTTCACTTTTCATGACCCCACGGAACTAGTCACACTGTTTGCTCAGCATTTTTTTTTTTCTTTATTAGCTTCACAAAGACATGCAAATACGACTGGCCAGTCTGTTTCTTGAGATGTAATGCTACTCTCCCTCTGGAAAAGTCGGTGTTCCAGAGAGGGGACTTCTGATTTTATCTTCATCTTCAGCTTAGACCCATGATGTTTGAGAAGTGTTCTTTGAGGGTGTGTCTAAGATTTGTGGCTATTGACACCTCCTTCATGGCCCTTCAGAGCATGTGATACCTTATCCTTGAGTTTGTGATGCAGGGCTACAGCTGCGGTAATGGTTAACATTACGGGTTACCTTGTCTTGAGTAACTGAGTTCTCAGATATAGGACTCTGGTAAGTCTTTTGGGTGAGGCCGTGAGAGCATCTCTGGATGAGCCTGATATTTGAATAGGTGCACTGAGTAGCATAGAGTGTGTCCTTGCCAAGTGTGTGGGTCTCATCCAATGTGTTGAGGGCCTGAATAGAATAAAAGTCCGAGTGAGGAAGATTTTTTTCTATCTGGTTGCGTTTAAGCTTCAATTTTGGCTATCTTCTGCCTCTGAAGAAGGTGTCCAGGGTTTAGCATGTGCAGAATTTAAACCAAAGATAACCCAAAGCACTGCCACCAAATCTCATTGTCTGACACCTAAGACATTTCTTCTAGTAACTTACTAGGAAAGCCACCCCCTTATAAACAAATATCATATCTTTACTCTTGTTTCTAGAACATACTCATCATCATCCTATCTCTTTAACATGCAGGGAAAGGGGAATCTAATATTTACAGATCACCTATTATATTTTAGCTTAAATGATTTTGAGAGAGTTAGGTTTTCCTCACTAAACCACTGATTTCACCTTAAGAGCCTGGTATCCCACAAAAAATAGTGGAACCAGGTATATCATTTTGACAAGAATGCCAAATCTTACTTTAAACAGTAGTAAAAAAAACATATACATAAAGGAACAAAGAGGCATGCTTTTATACCCACAAATCTGAAGGAACGGTAGGAGTGGGTGTAAGTAATTGAACATAAATTCTTGATCTAGCATACACTTAAGCCAGTCTAGAAGTAAGCTAACAATAACTTGTCTATTGTGCATGTACTGGGAGATTCTTAAAACAGTGTGCTGGCACTTTGTCAGGAGGAGGTAAAAATGGATGACTATAGATACCTCAGCTAAGTGTCTAAAAACAATGTTCAAAATTCTGCCCATCAACCTGAAGAGATAACTTGAAATCACATTATACCTATATTTTCTGATATGAAAACTGTCAACATTACTGTCACTGACAATGTTCTGACTGAGCTGGAAGGAGATTTTTGGCAGTTCACAATCTGTTAGCTCATATTTCCACGGCTCTGGGGAAATGGCCTCAATACTTCAAAACCCAATAGCTGGATTGTCAGAGAGAAATCAGGGTCAGAAGTGGAGTCATTGATCCAGTACTTTCAAAGTTCTAGAAGAAATAAACAATATATGGTGTCAACAGATTTGGCTGAAATAGTGGAAGGCAGGGTGTTGTTCATTTATTTGAAGTCTATTTATTAAATGCTATTTCAGGAACTATTCCAGGTGCTACAAACAAAAGAGCACAGAAAAGTTTCTGTCCTGAAGGAACTTAATTCATGTTTTCTATTTATGTGGGACAGGACTGGGGATGGAAGAGATACAAACATATGAGAGATAGTAGAAAAAATGCAACAGAGCAGAGTTAGCATAGAGTGGTAGGTGGGCTGGTGGTCCTTCAGGCAGGGAAATTCGAATGTGTCTCTAAGTAGGAGGCATTGAGCTCAGACAGATGTCCTTGTGGAACTGTGCTGTGCATGCTCTGATGTGTGTAAGTCTTTCCGGAGGGTGGTACATCTTTCAGTGAATCAGCCAGTGATAAACTTGATGCGCCAGGGAGCCAAAGCAAAATATTTTACTTGACAAATGGAGGACTGAAGCAGTCATTTCTTTGACCTCATTTTCCATTTTATGCATATTTTATACACAAATTTAGATGATTTAAAGGTCATGCTTCAATTTAAATACAGAATTTAATTATCGCGTTTTTTTTCTATATGCAATATTTTACATAGAAAATTTAGTGACCAAGTTTTTTACTTCTACATAGGGACCAAGCATTTTTAAATATCTCTACCTAACATGAAAAATACTCACAAAACTAAAAACATTGGGTGCTTTAATTTACAAAGCACAGACATATCCATTGTGTCAGTGAATCCTCACAGCACCATGTCCATGGGCAGGTATCATTATTATCTTGCTAAATAGGGAGGAAAATGAGGCACAGACTACATTAAAGCATTGAAAGATAGGATGAGGATGCATACAAATCATTTGACTACATTTGCCCATCTTCCTCCAGTATTGATATTGCACAAATTAGTCACTAAGTAGCTAGTCATTAAAAATACAATCTATTCTTAAAATGGAAATCCTGTCTGTCTGTCTATCTATCTATCTATCTATCTATCTATCTATCTATCTATCTATCTTTTTCTTTTCCCAGGGATTCCAATGCTTCATTTCTTCACATGACATTTTCTTTGGATACTGAAAATTGTACACTTTGTTGCTGAGATCAAGCATAGCACATCTATTTAAATATGCTGCATTTGTTGTCTTTGGGTAGGCCAGCAGCCAAATAGAGTGGTGAAGTCTCAGGTTTAAATGCCCTCTCCCTTGAATTTGTTTTAGTCCTACACTTGGAAATTTGTTGGGCTGGAGCTAGCTCTCTTCTACCTTACTTGTCAAACTGTAATCTCAGAATAGACTTATCATTTATTAATTCTTATATAACAGTATTAAAGTTATTTATTCTGCGATGGATATTTATGTCTCAATAAGGATCAAGCAACAAGCTCAAACAACATCACAAAGAGAGGATGGTAGGAACCTCTTGGAAATTATGAAAGACAGTTTTATAATCTAATTATTTATAACATCAGCTGCTTGTGAACAATTGAAAATAAGACTTTCTGTAACCTGTCAGTAAAATTTAACTACTTTATTGTATAATGACGAACAAAATGAAATGTATGTCTGCTAGATTTTGCCACAGTATTGGCTTTCTCCTCTACCTCACGACCATACAAGTTCTGACATGTGCTGAAGTAATTAAATGCCATGAAGCACCCTCAAATTTTGTTCATGCTCAGCCGAATTCATATCTTCCTCCACACTTCTTGGTAGGTGTGGAGCCAGAGGCTCAGGGAAGATTGTACACATTAGTACCTCCAGAAATCATAAGCAATCACTATCAAGGTGACAGTTCTTCCTTCATGGTGTAATTTCTAGTTATAGTGCTTTGTTGGGGCTCTCAGATTTCTCCCTGAAAATTTTATCCTGATGAACTATGACTAAAATACATATTAAAGGAAACATTTCAACAAAAGTGGAATAATATGAATAATAACAGCAAGAGATGCAATATTAAGTGTTTTATTATCACCAATTAATATAATCCTCATAGTGACCTTCTATACCCATTTTTTCAGACAAGAAAATGAAGGCACAAAGTAGTTATGTGATGCCTTATGTCACACAAACTTCAGAGAATAGAATTTAATCCTTGGTTCAGTTGACTCAGAAGTCCATTTTCTCAGCCTCTTATATGCATTGGTGGAAGGAAATAAAAGTATTTTTGCTAAATATTTCTAAGTGGACGCTTGTTCTCTGAACATCAGATATGATATTTAATTGTCATTATTTCTTTAGTTTCTTAATGAAATGATTCACTGATGATAAAGATGAAGGTGAAAATCATAGCACTAATTATTTTTCCTCCCTGCCCTTTCCTTGTAATCTTTGGCATCTTCTTCATATCGATTACCACTCATCCTATTTCATGTTCACCTACCACTAGACTATGAACTCCTGGAGAACATAGGCCAAAATTCTATTTTCTTCCTCTTATTTTTCCCTTTACACTTTCCTTTTACTTCCATTACTCCTTGCTTTCCTCTATTCAGGAGGTTTGTGAAAATCTATGGCTGGCACTCAATTTCAAAGCAAAGTGTTTTTAGTGATAATCTTGAAACTAGAACTCACTGGCTTGTATCACACTTCACTCTCTTGTTATTTTTGTTCCTCTAAAAGTTCTCTTGAATAATGTTGCTCATGGAGGAAAATATGTCATCTGCTGACTTCTGTTGATTTTGGCCTTGAATATTGGAGTATCATTGGACAGGATTGGGATTATATTGGAGTCTATGATCTGAGCAATTTAATGTTTATCAAATCATAATATTGTGGAAAAATATAACTTTGAGGACATTTCTGATGCCAACTGACTGAAATAATTTTGACCCCAAGGGTGCTTTCAAGTGTTGATTGACTGATGATGCTAAGGGACAAGAGGGGCCCACAGGAAGAAGTGATCATCAGCTGAGTGCTATGAGTATAAACATAGCCAAATTATTCCTCCTAATAATGTTCCCTATTGCTCATAAAAAGAAAGATGTACGAATGGTGATAGGGCTAGTGCTACTGCAGTATGGAAGATAGTTTTATTCCCCAGTGGGATTCTCTACCACATTTTGCCCTATAACCACAGAAAGGCCAAGATAACTTGGGGTTTAGAAGGGGTGGTCCTATTATTGCATGAATACTTACACAGCCATTCAGTTTAAAGAATTAGACAAGGGATTATAGTAAAGGGTAATCTCTACTTTCCTAATGATAAGCTAATACTTTAATATGAACACATTGGATGGATTTTACTCACCTATAGGAAGTTAAAGAAGGCTTCTGAGAGAGTTAATATTGTAGCTCAATTCTGAGTCTCCTGAAGAATTAGCTAGGTGGAGGAGGGGAAGGACATGAAAAAATGTACCAGGCATTGAAAGAAAGTTATTGAGTGTTTAAAACAGTCCCGAGAAACAAGAAAAAGTAACTGAGTCTTCCAGATTTGGTGACAAATGACCTTAAAGTCATTCTCTTTGGAATTAAAGAAATGGAAGATGTTATTATGAATGAGGACTGAATTTGAGATGAGAAATTCATCTCAGATGAGAAAGTTGAGGCTAAATGTCAGAGTTTATCCATGGAGTGGATGACAGCGTTAGGAGATTTTTCTTTCCAAGATGGGGTTGTACCTATGCAGCCCCTATGTAAGGCACCCAGGCTGTCCTCAAACTCATGACCCTTCTGCTTCAGCTCTCAGTGTGCTACGATCACAGATATGCACACCTATGCCTGGCTAGGATGATGTTTCTGAGGGAGAACACTTAAAGAAACATGAACAATTTATTTTAGTCCACTTTTAATTGAAATGTAACATCTATGAAACAAAGGCACACAAGCATTATGACTTCTAGAAATTATCCATCCACTAACTTGAGCAAGACAGGGAATTTCAGCTCTACAGAGGTATCTCTTGTCCCTTCTCCCAGTCATTTCTTATTCTCCAGAGGTGACTTACTCTCCTATCACAACAGATTAGTTTGACTGCTACATGTTTATTTTGTCTAATATTTTACTATTCTAGTGTTTATGACATTGTTTTCCTTTTTATGATTATATCATAATTTATCAATTGAATCTATTGATGGACATTTGGGGGTTATTTCCAATTTTATTTGCTGTTATAATTTATATCTAGAATGTGTCCCCAAAGTCTTGTGTTCAAAGGTGGGACTTTACA
Organism: Fukomys damarensis; assembly: GCF_012274545.1. Classification (NCBI taxonomy): domain Eukaryota; kingdom Metazoa; phylum Chordata; class Mammalia; order Rodentia; family Bathyergidae; genus Fukomys; species Fukomys damarensis. The sequence goes on along the minus strand of NW_022900943.1, from coordinate 26,628,614 downwards.
TGATTATTGAACCATAGGGGTTCTACAGTCATCAGTGGATTAATCCATTCATAAATTCAGGTGCTGTTAGGAGATAGGGCCTGGGTGGAGGGATAGATCACTGGTAGAGTGGGCTGGAAAGGTATCTTCTCATGCCTGGCTCCTCCCTTCTTTCTTTGCTCCCTGGGTGTCACGGGTAAGCAGTTTTCTTCTGTCATTCCTTCCTGCCATGATGTTTCTGCCTCAGAGCCAACCAATTTTGGACTGAATCCCTCTAAATTGTGAGCCAAAATAAATGTGGCTTCATTTAAGTGGTAGATGTGGGCTATTATGACTCAGTGACAGGAAAATGACTACTTTATAAAACTGGCTTCAGAGCCAGGGATTTTTAGCTCAGCGGTTTGGTGGCCTGCCTTGCAAGTGCTAGGACCCGAGTTCAATCCCCGGTACCAAAAAACAAAACAAAACAAAACAAAATAAAAATACTAAAACTGGCTTCAGGTGTGGGGTTGTTGCTATTACTATACCTGACCATCTGTTTTAGAAGCTTTTGAAAACTTTAGAAGCTTTTGAAGCAGAAGTTTGGAAAGGTTTGGACATGTGGGCTAGAGAAGACCCAGAATACTGCAAACAGATCTTGATGAGTGCTTCTAGTCAGAGCACAGAAGACCACAATTTTTATAGAAATGTGGACAGTAAAGGCCAGGCTCATGAGGTTTCAGTTAAGAATGAGGACTCTACTGGAAACTGGACTAGAGGCCATGAATGTTTTATTCTGATAAAGAATTTATCTATACTTTGTCCATGTCCTCAGATTGTGTGAAGCTGAATTTAAAGACAGTAAATGAATTAATATGGTAAAGGAAATTTCAAGACAGCCCATTGCTCAGGTTATGATGTGGGTATTGCTGGCTGCACCTAATCAGATCTGTGCCTAATCAGATCAGATTCAAGAGATGTATAAAGTTTGCATTTTAAAATGCAAGGACCCGAGTTTGATCCCTGGTACCTGGAAAAAAAAAAGTTTACATTTTCACCAGAAAGGAAGCACACCCAAAATTAGGGCAGAGAAGAATGTGGTTATTGAAGAGATTAGTGTCATTTAAAGGAGCTAAGTTCTTTGCATCAGGGAGATAGTAAAGATTGAAGGAATTTCAGGAAATGGCCTCACCTTACTCATGGAAAGCTCAATGATAGAAAAAGTCAAACTCCTTTGAAAGACTTTGAGAAGAAAGACTTAGAACACCCTTATCATCCACTGCAGCCCAGAGAAGTGTTTCCCTGAGTTTAGTCATCCAGAGTTCATCTCCTAGGCTCTCAGAGGTCACTGCAGCCATAATCTATGGGAACCCAGATAATGCTCAATCCGGTGGCAGATATTGGCATCATCTATATGGTGCTAGGGATGCAGAATGGAAGAGTGGGTTCATGGAGAAAAATTAGAGGAAAAATTGGAAGTCCAGACAAAGAACAGAGAGGCTGATGCATGAAGCTGTGGTAGCAAAGTTGAAGGGACAGTGGAGAACCTTAGAAAATTGGAGATGTCAGAAATGTGGAACATCTCCCAAGGAAAGTCACAGACAGTGAGTAGAGCCAACACGAGAGAGAGAGAGAGAGAGAGAGAGAGAGAGAGAGAGAGAGACCATGTGGATTGCAAACAACAAGATCATAAGTGGTAGGGTTGCTCAAGCTCTTCGAGATCATATTTCACCACAACCTGCTCTAGGAGCTGGACCTGAAGAAACAAGATCTAATATTTACCTTGCTAGGTTTTGGTCTTGTTTTGATCCAATTACTTACTATTCCCTCATTTCTTTGTTTTAAAATAGGAATGTTTATCCAGTGACATACTGTGTTAGAAGTATTTAACTTTCTTTTTGATTTTTACAGGAACTCGTAGCTAAGACTTTGCTTGAATCTCAGAGAAAAGCTTTAATATGGGCTCTCCAGGGATGGAATCATTAAGACTTTGGTGACTCTTTGCAATGGATTACATGGGTTTTATATAATGAGGTAGATGTTAACCTTTTGGAGGTCAGTAATGGAATGCTATGGTTGAAATCTAGAATGTCCCCCAAAAATCTTGGGTTCAGAGGTGGGGTTTTTCAATAATAAGTGGATAATGGGGGCACCATACTCATCAGTGGATTGATTCATTGATGAGTTCATGTCCTATTAGGAGGTACAGCGTGCTTGGAGGAATGAGTCACTGGGGATGTGGCCTGAAAGGGTATATTCTTGTCCCAAGCTTCTGCTTTGTCTCTCTGCTTCCTGCCTGCCATATGGTGAGCAACTTTGTTCTGCCATGACCTCCTGCCATGCCATTTTTGGATTGAAGCAAATCCATCATGGACCGAATCCTCTAAAACAGTGAGCCCTAATAAACCTCTCCGCCTTTAAATTGTGCCTGTTGGCAATTATGTTCCAGCAATGAGAAAGGGACAAATATATTTTCTGTAACAAAGAATATTATCTTGATAATTCTTGCATATAGTTTTGGCATATGCTAGCATGCATTCTGGGTGAACATATGGGTAGGAGAACAATTGATAGTGGGCAAGATATGAATATGTTTAGCTTTAATGGATACAGTCAAATGGGTGTCTGTATAGGTAGTACTAATTTTAACTTCCACCAGAAATGTATGAAAGTTCCATTTTCTCTAAATTACTACTAACATTTGAAGTCTTTTCTTACCTATTAATTATTTTTTTCTCTTCTGGCTGGTGTGTGGGAATGTCTCACTGTGAATTTAGTTGAATATCCATATGACTACTGATGTAAAACATCCTTTTAGATGCTCTTTAATTGTTTACATATCCTATTTTATAAGTTACCTCTTCAAGTCTTCTGCCCAAATTGGAAATTTCTATTGTCTCTCTAGTTTTCAAACTTGTTTTTTAAAAGTTATTTTTTTCACTCTGGGGGGAGATTTATCCAAAGGCAATTAACTATTGATTAGGAAAAGCAAACAAAAATGGGCAGTAGCATAGGATAAGTGCCAGTATTCTGAAATACTTTGCACATATTAATTTACTTAATTTTCACAGGTCAGCTGTTTGAAAGGGAAACTATTATTACCTTACTTTTTGGAGACAGGATACCACTGTGTTGCCAAGACTGGCTTCAAACTTCTTGTTCAAGCAGTCCTTCTTTCTCAGCCTTCTTTTATAAGTGAAAATTTGAAGAACATATTTATTTTATCATGCGTCCAAGATCACATAAATAGTAAGAGGTGGAGCTGAGATCTGAATGCAGGGAGTCTTCTGTGAGAGCCTTTATCCTTAACTGCTATTCTACATTGAAAAAATGTAATTAATAGAGCAAGGTCCCCAAAAGGAATATTGGGATCCAGGGTGCAGATTGGAATTAGTAGCCTCAAATAGGAGTAAGGATATGCTTAAGGGGGTGAAGAGAAAAATCAGACCAGGTTTGGAGGCCTGCAGATGGAATATAACAGGAAGCTGAGAATGAGTTGTCGCTTGAGAGTCTCTATTATCTTTAGCTAAGTGGGAGGCTTAACTTATTTGATAGTGAAGAGGCTGTAAGAGTTTCAGAAGAATGAAAAAAGGTTTAAATGAAAATTCTGGCAAATGGAATACTGACCAACTAAAGATGCAGTAGGATTTTCAGGTACACAGGAATATTAATTTGAGATTGGAGACAACAGATCTATTCTGAAGCAACCTTTGTGCTTATGTAATGGACTTCAGCAGTTTACTGGCACTGTATCCTCCACCCCAGCAGGGTGATTTCAATGATTCAAGGCTGGGTTTTGTTTTTCCTTTAATATGTATTGAAGTAACACAAAATCCATTGAGTAATTGAAAAAATACTGGGTATTGGGAGGAATTACTAGTGGAGAAGAACATGAATTAAAATCTATATAAGTGTGGAAATTGGCTATAAGTTTTGTAAATGACTTTGAAAAGAGAACAGGAGAGAGAAAAAGAGAAATAAATGCTACAACTGAATGACACAAGATTCAAAGTCTCAGGTTTTTAAATGAGGATGGAAAGATAAAGTTTGAGAAGTAGTCTTTGTGTTTTTGAGCTTAGCACGATTTCTGACACATGGCCAAAAAATGTTTGTGGCGAATGAAACTAGGAAAGAAGAGACTGTGCATGATCCTCAAAAATTTTCACCTTTCTTTTTCAAAATTTATATAGAGGAAAGAAGGAAGATAGGAACCAGTGGCAGGCTAATTTAGAAAACAGATAAAAGGGCAATCCATTTGTTAATAATTTCCCTTCGGAACTTGTTTATTGCTTTTTATACTGAGATTAGAGAGTGCAACACTATTCCTTTCTCGTCACATCATAGCAAATCTTGGAACGAAGCACGTCTTATCAGGATCTTCCAAACCTGGGGACTAATCTTATTAAAGACACAAGAAAAATGCTAACAATGGCCACATTCACAACAACTCATGCACATCACAGCAGGCACTGTTTGGAGAACGCATTTTAATTCATTAAAAAATATCCTCATGCGTAGGGCCAGGGATTTAGCTCAGTGGTGCCGCCACCTGCCTCGGAAGAGCAAGGTCCTATGTTCCATCCCTGGTATCAAAAAAAAAAA